>NW_025063262.1:0-18468 GCF_018153295.1 Drosophila grimshawi | reverse complement strand
GTTTCCAAATTCAAACGGATGTATCTTCGCCAATAATTGTCAGAAGTTAGAATTTCTTTCAACATTATGAAGCCCTTTTTATATATTTTGACTCTGCATCAAAAGCTGAAAATATGTAGTCTCGAAGTCATTTCGAGAAATTGACGTTTTAAGTTTCTGTTCCCAAATTCAAACGGATGTATCTTCGCCAATAATTGTCAGAAGTTAGAATTTCTTTCAACATTATGAAGCCCTTTTTATATATTTTGACTCTGCATCAAAAGCTGAAAATATGTAGTCTCGAAGTCATTTCGAGAAATTGACGTTTTAAGTTTCTGTTTCCAAATTCAAACGGATGTATCTTCGCCAATAATTGTCAGAAGTTAGAATTTCTTTCAACATTATGAAGCCCTTTTTATATATTTTGACTCTGCATCAAAAGCTGAAAATATGTAGTCTCGAAGTCATTTCGAGAAATTGACGTTTTAAGTTTCTGTTTCCAAATTCAAACGGTTGTATCTTCGCCAATAATTGTCAAAAGTTAGAATTTCTTTCAACATTATGAAGCCCTTTTTATATATTTTGACTCTGCATCAAAAGCTGAAAATATGTAGTCTCGAAGTCATTTCGAGAAATTGACGTTTTAAGTTTCTGTTTCCAAATTCAAACGGATGTATCTTCGCCAATAATTGTCAGAAGTTAGAATTTCTTTCAACATTATGAAGCCCTTTTTATATATTTTGACTCTGCATCAAAAAGCTGAAAATATGTAGTCTCGAAGTCATTTCGAGAAATTGACGTTTTAAGTTTCTGTTTCCAAATTCAAACGGATGTATCTTCGCCAATAATTGTCAGAAGTTAGAATTTCTTTCAACATTATGAAGCCCTTTTTATATATTTTGACTCTGCATCAAAAGCTGAAAATATGTAGTCTCGAAGTCATTTCGAGAAATTGACGTTTTAAGTTTCTGTTTCCAAATTCAAACGGATGTATCTTCGCCAATAATTGTCAGAAGTTAGAATTTCTTTCAACATTATGAAGCCCTTTTTATATATTTTGACTCTGCATCAAAAGCTGAAAATATGTAGTCTCGAAGTCATTTCGAGAAATTGACGTTTTAAGTTTCTGTTTCCAAATTCAAACGGATGTATCTTCGCCAATAATTGTCAGAAGTTAGAATTTCTTTCAACATTATGAAGCCCTTTTTATATATTTTGACTCTGCATCAAAAGCTGAAAATATGTAGTCTCAGAAGTCATTTCGAGAAATTGACGTTTTAAGTTTCTGTTTCCAAATTCAAACGGATGTATCTTCGCCAATAATTGTCAGAAGTTAGAATTTCTTTCAACATTATGAAGCCCTTTTTATATATTTTGATTCTGCATCAAAAGCTGAAAATATGTAGTCTCGAAGTCATTTCGAGAAATTGACGTTTTAAGTTTCTGTTTCCAAATTCAAACGGATGTATCTTCGCCAATAATTGTCAGAAGTTAGAATTTCTTTCAACATTATGAAGCCCTTTTTATATATTTTGACTCTGCATCAAAAGCTGAAAATATGTAGTCTCGAAGTCATTTCGAGAAATTGACGTTTTAAGTTTCTGTTTCCAAATTCAAACGGATGTATCTTCGCCAATAATTGTCAGAAGTTAGAATTTCTTTCAACATTATGAAGCCCTTTTTATATATTTTGACTCTGCATCAAAAGCTGAAAATATGTAGTCTCGAAGTCATTTCGAGAAATTGACGTTTTAAGTTTCTGTTTCCAAATTCAAACGGATGTATCTTCGCCAATAATTGTCAGAAGTTAGAATTTCTTTCAACATTATGAAGCCCTTTTTATATATTTTGACTCTGCATCAAAAGCTGAAAATATGTAGTCTCGAAGTCATTTCGAGAAATTGACGTTTTAAGTTTCTGTTTCCAAATTCAAACGGATGTATCTTCGCCAATAATTGTCAGAAGTTAGAATTTCTTTCAACATTATGAAGCCCTTTTTATATATTTTGATTCTGCATCAAAAGCTGAAAATATGTAGTCTCGAAGTCATTTCGAGAAATTGACGTTTTAAGTTTCTGTTTCCAAATTCAAACGGATGTATCTTCGCCAATAATTGTCAGAAGTTAGAATTTCTTTCAACATTATGAAGCCCTTTTTATATATTTTGACTCTGCATCAAAAGCTGAAAATATGTAGTCGCGAAGTCATTTCGAGAAATTGACGTTTTAAGTTTCTGTTTCCAAATTCAAACGGATGTATCTTCGCCAATAATTGTCAGAAGTTAGAATTTCTTTCAACATTATGAAGCCCTTTTTATATATTTTGATTCTGCATCAAAAGCTGAAAATATGTAGTCTCGAAGTCATTTCGAGAAATTGACGTTTTAAGTTTCTGTTTCCAAATTCAAACGGATGTATCTTCGCCAATAATTGTCAGAAGTTAGAATTTCTTTCAACATTATGAAGCCCTTTTTATATATTTTGACTATGCATCAAAAGCTGAAAATATGTAGTCTCGAAGTCATTTCGAGAAATTGACGTTTTAAAGTTTCTGTTTCCCAAATTCAAACGGGATGTATCTTCGCCAAATAATTGTCAGAAGTTAGAATTTCTTTCAAACATTTATGAAGCCCTTTTTATATATTTTGACTCTGCATCAAAAGCTGAAAAATATGTAGTCTCGAAGTCATTTCGAGAAATTGACGTTTTAAGTTTCTGTTTCCAAATTCAAACGGATGTATCTTCGCCAATAATTGTCAGAAGTTAGAATTTCTTTCAAAATTATGAAGCCCTTTTTATATATTTTGATTCTGCATCAAAAGCTCATAATATGTAGTCTCGAAGTCATTTCGCGAAATTGACGTTTTAAGTTTATTTTCCCAAATTCAAACGGATGTATCTTCGCCAATAATTGTCAGAAGTTAGAATTTCTTTCAACATTATGAAGCCCTTTTTATATATTTTGACTATGCATCAAAAGCTGAAAATATGTAGTCTCGAAGTCATTTCGAGAAATTGACGTTTTAAGTTTCTGTTTCCAAATTCAAACGGATGTATCTTCGCCAATAATTGTCAGAAGTTAGAATTTCTTTCAACATTATGAAGCCCTTTTTATATATTTTGACTCTGCATCAAAAGCTGAAAATATGTAGTCGCGAAGTCATTTCGAGAAATTGACGTTTTAAGTTTCGGTTTCCAAATTCAAACGGATGTATCTTCGCCAATAATTGTCAGAAGTTAGAATTTTTTTCATCATTATGAAGCCCTTTTTATATATTTTGATTCTGCATCAAAAGCTGAAAATATGTAGTCTCGAAGTCATTTCGAGAAATTGACGTTTTAAGTTTCTGTTTCAAAATTCAAACGGTTGTATCTTCGCCAATAATTGTCAGAAGTTAGAATTTCTTTCAACATTATGAAGCCCTTTTTATATATTTTGACTCTGCATCAATTGCTGTAAATATGTAGTCTCGAAGTCATTTTGAGAAATTGACGTTTTAAGTTTCTGTTTCCAAATTCAAACGGATGTATCTTCGCCAATAATTGTCAGAAGTTAGAATTTCTTTCAACATTATGAAGCCCTTTTTATATATTTTGACTCTGCATCAAAAGCTGAAAATATGTCGTCTCGAAGTCATTTCGAGAAATTGACGTTTTAAGTTTCTGTTTCCAAATTCCAACGGATGTATATTCGGCAATAATTGTCAGAAGTTAGAATTTCTTTCAACATTATGAACCCCTTTTTATATATTTTGACTCTGCATCAAAAGCTGAAAATATGTAGTCGCGAAGTCATTTCGAGAAATTGACGTTTTAAGTCTCTGTTTCCAAATTCAAACGGATGTATCTTCGCCAATAATTGTCAGAAGTTAGAATTTCTTTCAACATTATGAAGCCCTTTTTATATATTTTGACTCTGCATCAAAAGCTGAAAATATGTAGTCTCGAAGTCATTTCGAGAAATTGACGTTTTAAGTTTCTGTTTCCAAATTCAAACGGTTGTATCTTCGCCAATAATTGTCAGCAGTTAGAATTTCTTTCAACGTTATGAAGCCCTTTGTATATATTTTGATTCTGCATCAAAAGCTGAAAATATGTAGTCTCGAAGTCATTTCGAGAAATTGACGTTTTAAGTTACTGCTCCCAAATTCAAACAGATGTATATTCGCCAATAATTGTCAGAAGTTAGAATTTCTTTCAACATTATGAAGCCCTTTTTATATATTTTGACTCTGCATCAAAAGCTGAAAATATGTAGTCTCAAAGTCATTTCGAGAAATTGACGTTTTAAGTTTCTGTTTCCAAATTCAAACGGATGTATCTTCGCCAATAATTGTCAGAAGTTAGAATTTCTTTCAACATTATAAAGCCCTTTTTATATATTTTGATTCTGCATCAAAAGCTGAAAATATGTAGTCTCGAAGTCTTTCGAGAAATTGACGTTTTAAGTTTCTGTTTCCAAATTCAAACGGATGTATCTTCGCCAATAATTGTCAGAAGTTAGAATTTCTTTCAACATTATGAAGCCCTTTTTATATATTTTGACTCTGCATCAAATGCTGAAAATATGTAGTCTCGAAGTCATTTCGAGAAATTGACGTTTTAAGTTTCTGTTTCCAAATTCAAACGGATGTATCTTCGCCAATAATTGTCAGAAGTTAGAATTTCTTTCAACATTATGAAGCCCTTTTTTATATATTTTGACTCTGCATCAAAAGCTGAAAATATGTAGTCTCGAAGTCATTTCGAGAAATTGACGTTTTAAGTTTCTGTTTCCAAATTCAAACGGATGTATCTTCGCCAATAATTGTCAGAAGTTAGAATTTCTTTCAACATTATGAAGCCCTTTTTATATATTTTGACTCTGCATCAAAAGCTGAAAATATGTAGTCTCAAAGTCATTTCGAGAAATTGACGTTTTAAGTTTCTGTTTCCAAATTCAAACGGATGTATCTTCGCCAATAATTGTCAGAAGTTAGAATTTCTTTCAACATTATGAAGCCCTTTTTATATATTTTGATTCTGCATCAAAAGCTGAAAATATGTAGTCTTAAAGTCATTTCAAGAAATCGACGTTTTAAGTTTCTGTTTCCAAATTCAAACGGATGTATCTTCGCCAATAATTGGCAGAAGTCAGAATTTCTTTCAACATTATGAAGCCCTTTTTATATATTTTGACTCTGCATCAAATGCTGAAAATATGTAGTCGCGAAGTCATTTCGAGAAATTGACGTTTTAAGTTTCGGTTTCCAAATTCAAACGGATGTATCTTCGCCAATAATTGTCAGAAGTTAGAATTTCTTTCAACATTATGAAGTCCTTTTTATATATTTTGATTCTGCATCAAAAGCTGAAAATATGTAGTCTCGAAGTCATTTCGAGAAATTGACGTTTTAAGTTTCTGTTTCCAAATTCAAACGGATGTATGTTCGCTAATAATTGTCAGAAGTTAGAATTTCTTTCAACATTATGAAGCCCTTTTTATATATTTTGACCCTGCATCAAAAGCTGAAAATATGTAGTCTCGAAGTCATTTCGAGAAATTGACGTTTAAAGTTTCTGTTTCCAAATTCAAACGGATGTATCTTCGCCAATAATTGTCAGAAGTTAGAATTTCTTTCAACATTATGAAGCCCTTTTTATATATTTTGACTCTGCATCAAAAGCTGAAAATATGTAGTCTCGAAGTCATTTCGAGAAATTTACGTTTTAAGTTTCTGTTTCCAAATTCAAACGGATGTATCTTCGCCAATAATTGTCAGAAGTTAGAATTTCTTTCAAAATTATGAAGCCCTTTTTATATATTTTGATTCTGCATCAAAAGCTCAAAATATGTAGTCTCGAAGTCATTTCGCGAAATTGACGTTTTAAGTTTATTTTCCCAAATTCAAACGGATGTATCTTCGCCAATAATTGTCAGAAGTTAGAATTTCTTTCAACATTATGAAGCCCTTTTTATATATTTTGACTATGCATCAAAAGCTGAAAATATGTAGTCTCGAAGTCATTTCGAGAAATTGACGTTTTAAGTTTCTGTTTCCAAATTCAAACGGATGTATCTTCGCCAATAATTGTCAGAAGTTAGAATTTCTTTCAACATTATGAAGCCCTTTTTATATATTTTGACTCTGCATCAAAAGCTGTAAATATGTAGTCTCGAAGTCATTTCGAGAAATTGACGTTTTAAGTTTCTGTTTCCAAATTCAAACGGATGTATCTTCGCCAATAATTGTCAGAAGTTAGAATTTTTTCAACATTATGAAGCCCTTTTTATATATTTTGACTATGCATCAAAAGCTGAAAATATGTAGTCTCGAAGTCATTTCGAGAAATTGACGTTTTAAGTTTCTGTTTCAAAATTCAAACGGTTGTATCTTCGCCAATAATTGTCAGAAGTTAGAATTTCTTTCAACATTATGAAGCCCTTTTTATATATTTTGACTCTGCATCAATTGCTGTAAATATGTAGTCTCGAAGTCATTTTGAGAAATTGACGTTTTAAGTTTCTGTTTCCAAATTCAAACGGATGTATATTCGCCAATAATTGTCAGAAGTTAGAATTTCTTTCAACATTATGAAGCCCTTTTTATATATTTTGACTCTGCATCAAAAGCTGAAAATATGTCGTCTCGAAGTCATTTCGAGAAATTGACGTTTTAAGTTTCTGTTTCCAAATTCCAACGGATGTATATTCGGCAATAATTGTCAGAAGTTAGAATTTCTTTCAACATTATGAAGCCCTTTTTATATATTTTGACTCTGCATCAAAAGCTGAAAATATGTAGTCTCGAAGTCATTTCGAGAAATTGACGTTTTAAGTCTCTGTTTCCAAATTCAAACGGATGTATCTTCGCCAATAATTGTCAGAAGTTAGAATTTCTTTCAACATTATGAAGCCCTTTTTATATATTTTGACTGTGCATCAAAAGCTGAAAATATGTAGTCTCGAAGTCATTTCGAGAAATTGACGTTTTAAGTTTCTGTTTCCAAATTCAAACGGTTGTATCTTCGCCAATAATTGTCAGCAGTTAGAATTTCTTTCAACGTTATGAAGCCCTTTGTATATATTTTGATTCTGCATCAAAAGCTGAAAATATGTAGTCTCGAAGTCATTTCGAGAAATTGACGTTTTAAGTTACTGCTCCCAAATTCAAACAGATGTATATTCGCCAATAATTGTCAGAAGTTAGAATTTCTTTCAACATTATGAAGCCCTTTTTATATATTTTAACTTTCCATCAAAAGCTGAAAATATGTAGTCTCGAAGTCATTTCGAGAAATTGACGTTTTAAGTTTCTGTTTCCAAATTCAAACGGATTTATCTTCGCCAATAATTGTCAGAAGTTAGAATTTCTTTCAACATTATGAAGCCCTTTTTATATATTTTGATTCTGCATCAAAAGCTGAAAATATGTAGTCTTGAAGTCAATTCGAGAAATTGACGTTTTAAGTTTCTGTTTCCAAATTCAAACGGATGTATCTTCGCCAATAATTGTCAGAAGTTAGAATTTCTTTCAACATTATGAAGCCCTTTTTATATATTTTGATTCTGCATCAAAAGCTGAAAATATGTAGTCTGAAGTCATTTCGAGAAATTGACGTTTTAAGTTTCTGTTTCCAAATTCAAACGGATGTATCTTCGCCAATAATTGTCAGAAGTCAGAATTTCTTTCAACATTATAAAGCCCTTTTATATATTTTGATTCTGCATCAAAAGCTGAAAATATGTAGTCTCGAAGTCATTTCGAGAAATTGACGTTTTAAGTTTCTGTTTCCAAATTCAAACGGATGTATCTTCGCCAATAATTGTCAGAAGTTAGAATTTCTTTCAACATTATGAAGCCCTTTTTATATATTTTGACTGTGCATCAAAAGCTGAAAATATGTAGTCTCGAAGTCATTTCGAGAAATTGACGTTTTAAGTTTCTGTTTCCAAATTCAAACGGTTGTATCTTCGCCAATAATTGTCAAAAGTAAGAATTTCTTTCAACATTATGAAGCCCTTTTTATATATTTTGATTCTGCATCAAAAGCTGAAAATATGTAGTCTCGAAGTCATTTCGAGAAATTGACGTTTTATGTTTCTGTTTCCAAATTCAAACGGATGTATCTTCGCCAATAATTGTCAGAAGTTAGAATTTCTTTCAACATTATGAAGCCCTTTTTATATATTTTGATTCTGCATCAAAAGCTGAAAATATGTAGTCTCGAAGTCATTTCGAGAAATTGACGTTTTAAGTTACTGTTTCCAAATTCAAACAGATGTATATTCGCCAATAATTGTCAGAAGTTAGAATTTCTTTCAACATTATGAAGCCCTTTTTATATATTTTAACTCTCCATCAAAAGCTGAAAATATGTAGTCTCGAAGTCATTTCGAGAAATTGACGTTTTAAGTCTCTGTTCCCAAATTCAAACGGATGTATCTTCGCCAATAATTGTCAGAAGTTAGAATTTCTTTCAACATTATGAAGCCCTTTTTATATATTTTGACTCTGCATCAAAAGCTGAAAATATGTCGTCTCGAAGTCATTTCGAGAAATTGACGTTTTAAGTTTCTGTTTCCAAATTCAAACGGATGTATCTTCGCCAATAATTGTCAGAAGTTAGAATTTCTTTCAACATTATGAAGCCCTTTTTATATATTTTGACTCTGCATCAAAAGCTGAAAATATGTAGTCTCGAAGTCATTTCGAGAAATTGACGTTTTAAGTTTCTGTTTCCAAATTCAAACGGTTGTATCTTCGCCAATAATTGTCAAAAGTTAGAATTTCTTTCAACATTATGAAGCCCTTTTTATATATTTTGACTCTGCATCAAAAGCTGAAAATATGTTGTCTCGAAGTCATTTCGAGAAATTGACGTTTTAAGTTTCTGTTTCCAAATTCAAACGGATGTATCTTCGCCAATAATTGTCAGAAGTTAGAATTTCTTTCAACATTATGAAGCCCTTTTTATATATTTTGACTCTGCATCAAAAGCTGAAAATATGTAGTCTCAAAGTCATTTCGAGAAATTGACGTTTTAAGTTTCTGTTTCCAAATTCAAACGGATGTATCTTCGCCAATAATTGTCAGAAGTTAGAATTTCTTTCAACATTATGAAGCCCTTTTTATATATTTTGATTCTGCATCAAAAGCTGAAAATATGTAGTCTTGAAGTCATTTCAAGAAATCGACGTTTTAAGTTTCTGTTTCCAAATTCAAACGGATGTATCTTCGCCAATAATTGGCAGAAGTCAGAATTTCTTTCAACATTATGAAGCCCTTTTTATATATTTTGACTCTGCATCAAATGCTGAAAATATGTAGTCGCGAAGTCATTTCGAGAAATTGACGTTTTAAGTTTCGGTTTCCAAATTCAAACGGATGTATCTTCGCCAATAATTGTCAGAAGTTAGAATTTCTTTCAACATTATGAAGTCCTTTTTATATATTTTGATTCTGCATCAAAAGCTGAAAATATGTAGTCTCGAAGTCATTTCGAGAAACTGACGTTTTAAGTTTCTGTTTCCAAATTCAAACGGATGTATGTTCGCTAATAATTGTCAGAGTTAGAATTTCTTTCAACATTATGAAGCCCTTTTTATATATTTTGACCCTGCATCAAAAGCTGAAAATATGTAGTCTCGAAGTCATTTCGAGAAATTGACGTTTTAAGTTTCTGTTTCCAAATTCAAACGGATGTATCTTCGCCAATAATTGTCAGAAGTCAGAATTTCTTTCAACATTATGAAGCCCTTTTTATATATTTTGACAGTGCATCAAAAGCTGAAAATATGTAGTCTCGAAGTCATTTCGAGAAATCGACGTTTTGAGTTTCTGTTTCCAAATTCAAACGGATGTATCTTCGCCAATAATTGTCAGAAGTTAGAATTTCTTTCAACATTATGAAGCCCTTTTTATATATTTTGACTATGCATCAAAAGCTGAAAATATGTAGTCTCGAAGTCATTTCGAGAAATTGACGTTTTAAGTTTCTGTTTCCAAATTCAAACGGATGTATCTTCGCCAATAATTGTCAGAAGTTAGAATTTCTTTCAACATTATGAAGCCCTTTTTATATATTTTGACTCTGCATCAATATTTTGATTCTGCATCAAAAGCTGAAAATATGTAGTCTCGAAGTCATTTCGAGAAATTGACGTTTTAAGTTTCTGTTTCCAAATTCAAACGGATGTATCTTCGCCAATAATTGTCATAAGTTAGAATTTCTTTCAACATTATGAAGCCCTTTTTATATATTTTGACTCTGCATCAAATGCTGAAAATATGTAGTCTCGAAGTCATTTCGAGAAATGGACGTTTTAAGTTTCTGTTTCCAAATTCAAACGGATGTATCTTCGCCAATAATTGTCAGAAGTTAGAATTTCTTTCAACATTATGAAGCCCTTTTTATATATTTTGACTCTGCATCAACAGCTGAAAATATGTAGTCGCGAAGTCATTTCGAGAAATTGACGTTTTAAGTTTCTGTTTCCAAATTCAAACGGATGTATCTTCGCCAATAATTGTCAGAAGTCAGAATTTCTTTCAACTTTATGAAGCCCTTTTTATATATTTTGACTAAGCATCAAAAGCAGAAAATATGTAGTGTCAAAGTCATTTCGAGAAATTGACGTTTTAAGTTTCAGTTTCCAAATTCAAATGGATGTATCTTCGCCAATAATTGTCAGCAGTTAGAATTTCTTTCAACATTATGAAGCCCTTTTTATATATTTTGATTCTGCATCAAAAGCTGAAAATATGTAGTCTTGAAGTCATTTCAAGAAATCGACGTTTTAAGTTTCTGTTTCCAAATTCAAACGGATGTATCTTCGCCAATAATTGTCAGAAGTCAGAATTTCTTTCAACATTATGAAGCCCTTTTTATATATTTTGACTCTGCATCAAATGCTGAAAATATGTAGTCGCGAAGTCATTTCGAGAAATTGACGTTTTAAGTTTCGGTTTCCAAATTCAAACGGATGTATCTTCGCCAATAATTGTCAGAAGTTAGAATTTCTTTCAACATTATGAAGTCCTTTTTATATATTTTGATTCTGCATCAAAAGCTGAAAATATGTAGTCTCGAAGTCATTTCGAGAAACTGACGTTTTAAGTTTCTGTTTCCAAATTCAAACGGATGTATGTTCGCTAATAATTGTCAGAAGTTAGAATTTCTTTCAACATTATGAAGCCCTTTTTATATATTTTGACTCTGCATCAAAAGCTGAAAATATGTAGTCTCGAAGTCATTTCGAGAAATTGACGTTTAAAGTTTCTGTTTCCAAATTCAAACGGATGTATCTTCGCCAATAATTGTCAGAAGTTAGAATTTCTTTCAACATTATGAAGCCCTTTTTATATATTTTGACTCTGCATCAAAAGCTGAAAATATGTAGTCTCGAAGTCATTTCGAGAAATTGACGTTTTGAGTTTCTGTTTCCAAATTCAAACGGATGTATCTTCGCCAATAATTGTCAGAAGTTAGAATTTCTTTCAACATTATGAAGCCCTTTTTATATATTTTGATTCTGCATCAAAAGCTGAAAATATGTAGTCTCGAAGTCATTTCGAGAAATTGACGTTTTAAGTTTCTGTTTCCAAATTCAAACGGATGTTTCTTCGCCAATAATTGTCAGAAGTTAGAATTTCTTTCAACATTATGAAGCCCTTTTTATATATTTTGACTCTGCATCAAAAGCTGAAAATATGTAGTCTCGAAGTCTTTCGAGAAATTGACGTTTTAAGTTTCTGTTTCCAAATTCAAACGGATGTATCTTCGCCAATAATTGTCAGAAGTTAGAATTTCTTTCAACATTATGAAGCCCTTTTTATATATTTTGACTCTGCATCAAATGCTGAAAATATGTAGTCTCGAAGTCATTTCGAGAAATTGACGTTTTAAGTTTCTGTTTCCAAATTCAAACGGATGTATCTTCGCCAATAATTGTCAGAAGTTAGAATTTCTTTCAACATTATGAAGCCATTTTTATATATTTTGACTCTGCATCAAAAGCTGTAAATATGTAGTCTCGAAGTCATTTCGAGAAATTGACGTTTTAAGTTTCTGTTTCCAAATTCAAACGGATGTATCTTCGCCAATAATTGTCAGAAGTTAGAATTTCTTTCAACATTATGAAGCCCTTTTTATATATTTTGACTCTGCATCAAAAGCTGAAAATATGTAGTCTCAAAGTCATTTCGAGAAATTGACGTTTTAAGTTTCTGTTTCCAAATTCAAACGGATGTATCTTCGCCAATAATTGTCAGCAGTTAGAATTTCTTTCAACATTATGAAGCCCTTTTTATATATTTTGATTCTGCATCAAAAGCTGAAAATATGTAGTCTTGAAGTCATTTCAAGAAATCGACGTTTTAAGTTTCTGTTTCCAAATTCAAACGGATGTATCTTCGCCAATAATTGGCAGAAGTCAGAATTTCTTTCAACATTATGAAGCCCTTTTTATATATTTTGACTCTGCATCAAATGCTGAAAATATGGAGTCGCGAAGTCATTTCGAGAAATCGACGTTTTAAGCTTCTGTTTCCAAATTCACACGGATGTATCTTCGCCAATAATTGTCAGAAGTAAGAATTTCTTTCAACATTATGAAGTCCTTTTTATATATTTTGATTCCGCATCAAAAGCTGAAAATATGTAGTCTCGAAGTCATTTCGAGAAATTGACGTTTTAAGTTTCTGTTTCCAAATTCAAACGGATGTATGTTCCCTTCTACATAGATTGTCAGAAGTTAGAATTTCTTTCAACATTATGAAGCCCTTTTTATATATTTTGATTCGCATCAAAAGCTGAAAATATGTGTGCGGAAGTCATTTCGAGAAATTGACGTTTAAAGTTTCTGTTTCCAAATTCAAACGGATGTATCTTCGCCAATAATTGTCAGAAGTTAGAATTTCTTTCAACATTATGAAGCCCTTTTTATATATTTTGACTCTGCATCAAAAGCTGAAAATATGTAGTCTCGAAGTCATTTCGAGAAATTTACGTTTTAAGTTTCTGTTTCCAAATTCAAACGGATGTATCTTCGCCAATAATTGTCAGAAGTTAGAATTTCTTTCAACATTATGAAGCCCTCTTTATATATTTTGATTCTGCATCCGGGGCTGAAGATATGTAGTCTCGAAGTCATTTCGAGAAATTGACGTTTTAAGTTTATTTTCCCAAATTCAAACGGATGTATCTTCGCCAATAATTGTCAGAAGTTAGAATTTCTTTCAACATTATGAAGCCCTTTTTATATATTTTGACTCTGCATCAAAAGCTGAAAATATGTAGTCTCGAAGTCATTTCGAGAAATTGACGTTTTAAGTCTCTGTTTCCAAATTCAAACGGATGTATCTTCGCCAATAATTGTCAGAAGTTAGAATTTCTTTCAACATTATGAAGCCCTTTTTATATATTTCGATTCTGCATCAAAAGCTGAAATTATGTTGTCTCGAAGTCATTTCGAGATATTGGCGGTTTAAGTTTCTTTTCCCAAATTCAAACGGATGTATCTTCGCCAATAATTGTCAGAAGTCAGAATTTCTTTCAACATTGTGAAGCCCTTTTTATATATTTTGATTCTGCATCAATTGCTGAAAATATGTAGTCTCGAAGTCATTTCGAGAAATTGACGTTTTAAGTTTCTGTTTCCAAATTCAAACGGATGTATCTTCGCCAATAATTGTCAGCAGTTAGAATTTGTTTCAACATTATGAAGCCCTTTTTATATATTTTGATTCTGCATCAAAAGCTGAAAATATGTAGTCTTGAAGTCATTTCGAGAAATTGACGTTTTAAGTTTCTGTTTCCAAATTCAAACGGATGTATCTTCGCCAATAATTGTCAGAAGTTAGAATTTCTTTCAAGATTATGAAGCCCTTTTTATATATTTTGACGCTGCATCAAAAGCTAAAAATATGTAGTCTCGAAGTCATATCGAGTAATTGACGTTGTAAGTTTCTGTTTCCAAATTCAAATGGATGTATCTTCGCCAATAATTGTCAGAAGTTAGAATTTCTTTCAACATTATGAAGCCCTTTTTATATATTTTGATTCTGCATCAAATGCTGAAAATATGTTGTCTCGAAGTCATTCCGCGAAATTGAAGTTTTAAGTTTCTGTTTCCAAATTCAAACGGATGTATCTTCGCCAATAATTGTCAGAAGTTAGAATTTCTTTCAACATTATGAAGCCCTTTTTATATATTTTGACAGTGCATCAAAAGCTGAAAATATGTAGTCTCGAAGTCATTTCGAGAAATTGACGTTTTAAGTTTCTGTTTCCAAATTCAAACGGATGTATCTTCGCCAATAATTGTCAGAAGTTAGAATTTCTTTCAACATTATGAAACCCTTTTTATATATTTTGATTCTGCATCAAAAACTGAAAATATGTAGTCTCGAAGTCATTTCGAGAAATTGACGTTTTAAGTTTCTGTTTCCAAATTCAAACGGATGTATCTTCGCCAATAATTGTCAGAAGTTAGAATTTCTTTCAACATTATGAAGCCCTTTTTATATATTTTGACTCTGCATCAAATGCTGAAAATATTTAGTCTCGAAGTCATTTCGAGAAATTTACGTTTTAAGTTTCTGTTTCTAAATTCAAACGGATGTATCTTCGCCAATAATTGTCAGAAGTTAGAATTTCTTTCAACATTATGAACCCCTTTTTATATATTTTGATTCTGCATCAAAAGCTGAAAATATGTAGTCTCGAAGTCATTTCGAGATATTGGCGTTTTAAGTTTATTTTCCCAAATTCAAACGGATGTATCTCCGCCAATAATTGTCAGAAGTTAGAATTTCTTTCAACATTATGAAGCCCTTTTTATATATTTTGACTCTGCATCAAAAGCTGAAAATATGTAGTCTCGAAGTCATTTCGAGAAATTGACGTTTTAAGTTTCTGTTTCCAAATTCAAACGGATGTATCTTCGCCAATAATTGTCAGAAGTTAGAATTTCTTTCAACATAATGAAGCCCTTTTTATATATTTTGACTCTGCATCAAAAGCTGAAAATATGTAGTCTCGAAGTCATTTCGAGAAATTGACGTTTTAAGTTTCTGTTTCCAAATTCAAACGGATGTATCTTCGCCAATAATTGTCAGAAGTTAGAATTTCTTTCACATTATGAAGCCCTTTTTATATATTTTGATTCTGCATCAAAAGCTGAAAATATGTAGTCTCGAAGTCATTTCGAGATATTGGCGGTTTAAGTTTCTTTTCCCAAATTCAAACGGATGTATCTTCGCCAATAATTGTCAGAAGTCAGAATTTCTTTCAACATTATGAAGCCCTTTTTATATATTTTGATTCTGCATCAATTGCTGAAAATATGTAGTCTCGAAGTCATTTCGAGAAATTGACGTTTTAAGTTTCTGTTTCCAAATTCAAACGGATGTATCTTCGCCAATAATTGTCAGCAGTTAGAATTTGTTTCAACATTATGAAGCCCTTTTTATATATTTTGATTCTGCATCAAAAGCTGAAAATATGTAGTCTTGAAGTCATTTCGAGAAATTGACGTTTTAAGTTTCTGTTTCCAAATTCAAACGGATGTATCTTCGCCAATAATTGTCAGAAGTTAGAATTTCTTTCAAGATTATGAAGCCCTTTTTATATGTTTTGACGCTGCATCAAAAGCTAAAAATATGTAGTCTCGAAGTCATATCGAGTAATTGACGTTGTAAGTTTCTGTTTCCAAATTCAAATGGATGTATCTTCGCCAATAATTGTCAGAAGTTAGAATTTCTTTCAACATTATGAAGCCCTTTTTATATATTTTGATTCTGCATCAAATGCTGAAAATATGTTGTCTCGAAGTCATTCCGCGAAATTGAAGTTTTAAGTTTCTGTTTCCAAATTCAAACGGATGTATCTTCGCCAATAATTGTCAGAAGTCAGAATTTCTTTCAACATTATGAAGCCCTTTTTATATATTTTGACAGTGCATCAAAAGCTGAAAATATGTAGTCTCGAAGTCATTTTGAGAAATCGACGTTTTGAGTTTCTGTTTCCAAATTCAAACGGATGTATCTTCGCCAATAATTGTCAGAAGTTAGAATTTCTTTCAACATTATGAAGCCCTTTTTATATATTTTGATTCTGCATCAAAAACTGAAAATATGTAGTCTCGAAGTCATTTCGAGAAATTGACGTTTTAAGTTTCTGTTTCCAAATTCAAACGGATGTATCTTCGCCAATAATTGTCAGAAGTTAGAATTTCTTTCAACATTATGAAGCCCTTTTTATATATTTTGAATCTGCATCAAAAGCTGAAAATATTTAGTCTCGAAGTCATTTCGAGAAATTTACGTTTTAAGTTTCTGTTTCTAAATTCAAACGGATGTATCTTCGCCAATAATTGTCAGAAGTTAGAATTTCTTTCAACATTATGAACCCCTTTTTATATATTTTGATTCTGCATCAAAAGCTGAAAATATGTAGTCTCGAAGTCATTTCGAGATATTGGCGTTTTAAGTTTATTTTCCCAAATTCAAACGGATGTATCTCCGCCAATAATTGTCAGAAGTTAGAATTTCTTTCAACATTATGAAGCCCTTTTTATATATTTTGACTCTGCATCAAAAGCTGAAAATATGTAGTCTCGAAGTCATTTCGAGAAATTGACGTTTTAAGTTTCTGTTTCCAAATTCAAACGGATGTATCTTCGCCAATAATTGTCAGAAGTTAGAATTTCTTTCAACATTATGAAGCCCTTTTTATATATTTTGACTCTGCATCAAAAGCTGTAAATATGTAGTCTCGAAGTCATTTCGAGAAATTGACGTTTTAAGTTTCTGTTTCCAAATTCAAACGGATGTATCTTCGCCAATAATTGTCAGAAGTTAGAATTTCTTTCAACATTATGAAGCCCTTTTTATATATTTTGACTCTGCATCAAAAGCTGAAAATATGTAGTCTCAAAGTCATTTCGAGAAATTGACGTTTTAAGTTTCTGTTTCCAAATTCAAACGGATGTATCTTCGCCAATAATTGTCAGCAGTTAGAATTTCTTTCAACATTATGAAGCCCTTTTTATATATTTTGATTCTGCATCAAAAGCTGAAAATATGTAGTCTCGAAGTCATTTCGAGAGATCGACGTTTTAAGTCTCTGTTTCCAAATTCAAACGGATGTATCTTCGCCAATAATTGGCAGAAGTCAGAATTTCTTTCAACATTATGAAGCCCTTTTTATATATTTTGACTCTGCATCAAATGCTGAAAATATGTAGTCGCGAAGTCATTTCGAGAAATTGACGTTTTAAGTTTCGGTTTCCAAATTCAAACGGATGTATCTTCGCCAATAATTGTCAGAAGTTAGAATTTCTTTCAACATTATGAAGCCCTTTTTATATATTTTGACCCTGCATCAAAAGCTGAAAATATGTAGTCTCGAAGTCATTTCGAGAAATTGACGTTTTAAGTTTCTGTTTCCAAATTCAAACGGATGTATGTTCGCCAATAATTGTCAGAAGTTAGAATTTCTTTCAACATTATGAAGCCCTTTTTATATATTTTGACCCTGCATCAAAAGCTGAAAATATGTAGTCTCGAAGTCATTTCGAGAAATTGACGTTTAAAGTTTCTGTTTCCAAATTCAAACGGATGTATCTTCGCCAATAATTGTCAGAAGTTAGAATTTCTTTCAACATTATGAAGCCCTTTTTATATATTTTGACTCTGCATCAAAAGCTGAAAATATGTAGTCTCGAAGTCATTTCGAGAAATTGACGTTGTAAGTTTCTGTTTCCAAATTCAAACGGATGTATCTTCGCCAATAATTGTCAGAAGTTAGAATTTCTTTCAAAATTATGAAGCCCTTTTTATATATTTTGATTCTGCATCAAAAGCTCAAAATATGTAGTCTCGAAGTCATTTCGCGAAATTGACGTTTTAAGTTTATTTTCCCAAATTCAAACGGATGTATCTTCGCCAATAATTGTCAGAAGTTAGAATTTCTTTCAACATTATGAAGCCGTTTTTATATATTTTGACTCTGCATCAAAAGCTGAAAATATGTAGTCTCGAAGTCATTTCGAGAAATTGACGTTTTAAGTCTCTGTTTCCAAATTCAAACGGATGTATCTTCGCCAATAATTGTCAGAAGTTAGAATTTCTTTCAACATTATGAAGCCCTTTTTATATATTTTGATTCTGCATCAAAAGCTGAAATTATGTTGTCTCGAAGTCATTTCGAGATATTGGCGGTTTAAGTTTCTTTTCCCAAATTCAAACGGATGTATCTTCGCCAATAATTGTCAGAAGTCAGAATTTCTTTCAACATTATGAAGCCCTTTTTATATATTTTGATTCTGCATCAATTGCTGAAAATATTTAGTCTCGAAGTCATTTCGAGAAATTTACGTTTTAAGTTTCTGTTTCTAAATTCAAACGGATGTATCTTCGCCAATAATTGTCAGAAGTTAGAATTTCTTTCAACATTATGAAGCCCTTTTTATATATTTTGACTCTGCATCAAAAGCTAAAAATAT
>NW_025063261.1:0-12164 GCF_018153295.1 Drosophila grimshawi | reverse complement strand
AAAGCTGAAAATATGTAGTCTCGAAGTCAATTTGAGAAATTAACGTTTTAAGTTTCTGTTTCCAAATTCAAACGGATGTATCTTCGCCAATAATTGTCAAAAGTTCGAATTTCTTTCAACATTATGAAGCCCTTTTTATATATTTTGACTCTGCATCAAAAGCTGAAAATATGTAGTCTCGAAGTCATTTCGAGAAATTGACGTTTTAAGTTTCTGTTTCCAAATTCAAACGGATGTATCTTCGCCAATAATTGTCAGAAGTTAGAATTTCTTTCAACATTATGAAGCCCTTTTTATATATTTTGACTCTGCATCAAAAGCTGAAAATATGTAGTCTCGAAGTCATTTCGAGAAATTGACGTTTTAAGTTTCTGTTTCCAAATTCAAACGGTTGTATCTTCGCCAATAATTGCCAGAAGTTAGAATTTCTTTCAACATTATGAAGCCCTTTTTATATATTTTGATTCTGCATCAAAAGCTGAAAATATGTAGTCTCGAAGTCAATTGAGAAATTAACGTTTTAAGTTTCTGTTTCCAAATTCAAACGGATGTATCTTCGCCAATAATTGTCAGAAGTTAGAATTTCGTTCAACATTATGAAGCCCTTTTTATATATTTTGATTCTGCATCAAAAGCTGAAAATATGTAGTCTCGAAGTCATTTCGAGAAATTGACGTTTTAAGTTTCTGTTTCCAAATTCAAACGGATGTATCTTCGCCAATAATTGTCAGAAGTTAGAATTTCTTTAAACATTATGAAGCCCTTTTAATATGTATTGATTCTGCATCAAAATCTGAAAATATGTAGTCTCGAAGTCATTTCGAGAAATTGACGTTTTAAGTTTCTGTTTCAAAGTTCAAACGGTTGATCTTCGCCAATAATTGTCAGAAGTTAGAATTTCTTTCAACATTATGAAGCCCTTTTTATATATTTTGATTCTGCATCAAAAGCTGAAAATATGTAGTCTTGAAGTCAATTCGAGAAATTGACGTTTTAAGTTTCTGTTTCCAAATTCAAACGGTTGTATCTTCGCCAATAATTGTCAGAAGTCAGAATTTCTTTCAACATTATGAAGCCCTTTTTATATATTTTGATTCTGCATCAAAAGCTGAAAATATGTAGTCTCGAAGTCATTTCGAGAAATTGACGTTTTAAGTTTCTGTTTCCAAATTCAAACGGATGTATCTTCCCCAATAATTGTCAGAAGTTAGAATTTCTTTCAACATTATGAAGCCCTTTTTATATATTTTGATTCTGCATCAAAAGCTGAAAATATGTAGTCTTGAAGTCAATTCGAGAAATTGACGTTTTAAGTTTCTGTTTCCAAATTCAAACGGTTGTATCTTCGCCAATAATTGTCAAAAGTTAGAATTTCTTTCAACATTATGAAGCCCTTTTTATATATTTTGACTCTGCATTAAAAGCTGAAAATATGTAGTCTCGAAGTCATTTCGAGAAATTGACGTTTTAAGTTTCTGTTTCCAAATTCAAACGGATGTATCTTCGCCAATAATTGTCAGAAGTTAGAATTTCTTTCAACATTATGAAGCCCTTTTCATATATTTTGATTCTGCATCAAAAGCTGAAAATATGTAGTCTCGAAGTCATTTCGAGAAATTGACGTTTTAAGTTTCTGTTTCCAAATTGTAACGGTTGTATCTTCGCCAATAATTGGCAGAAGTTGGAATTTCTTTTAACATTATGAAGCCCTTTTTATATATTTTGACTCTGCATCAAAAGCTGAAAATATGTAGTCTCGAAGTCATTTCGAGAAATTGACGTTTTAAGTTTCTGTTTCCAAATTCAAACGGATGTATCTTCGCCAATAATTGTCAGAAGTTAGAATTTCTTTAAACATTATGAAGCCCTTTTAATATGTATTGATTCTGCATCAAAATCTGAAAATATGTAGTCTCGAAGTCATTTCGAGAAATTGACGTTTTAAGTTTCTGTTTCCAAATTCAAACGGATGTATCTTCGCCAATAATTGTCAGAAGTTAGAATTTCTTTAAACATTATGAAGCCCTTTTTATATATTTTGACTCTGCATCAAAAGCTGAAAATATGTAGTCTCGAAGTCATTTCGAGAAATTGACGTTTTAAGTTTCTGTTTCCAAATTCAAACGGATGTATCTTCGCCAATAATTGTCAGAAGTTAGAATTTCTTTAAACATTATGAAGCCCTTTTAATATGTATTGATTCTGCATCAAAATCTGAAAATATGTAGTCTCGAAGTCATTTCGAGAAATTGACGTTTTAAGTTTCTGTTTCCAAATTGTAACGGTTGTATCTTCGCCAATAATTGGCAGAAGTTGGAATTTCTTTATACATTATGAAGCCTATTTTATATATTTTGACTCTGCATCAAAAGCTGAAAATATGTAGTCTCGAAGTCATTTCGAGAAATTGACGTTTTAAGTTTCTGTTTCCAAATTCAAACGGATGTATCTTCGCCAATAATTGTCAGAAGTTAGAATTTCTTTAAACATTATGAAGCCCTTTTATATGTATTGATTCTGCATCAAAATCTGAAATATGTAGTCTCGAGTCATTTCGAGAAATTGACGTTTTAAGTTTCTGTTTCCAAATTCAAACGGATGTATCTTCGACAATAATTGTCAGAAGTTAGAATTTCTTTCAACATTATGAAGCCCTTTTTATGTATTTTGACTCTGCATCAAAAGCTGAAAATATGTAGTCTCGAAGTCATTTCGAGAAATTGACGTTTTAAGTTTCTGTTTCCAAATTCAAACGGATGTATCTTCGCCAATAATTGTCAGAAGTTAGAATTTCTTTCAACATTATGAAGCCCTTTTTATATATTTTGATTTTGCATCAAAAGCTGAAAATATGTAGTCTCGAAGTCAATTCGAGAAATTGACGTTTTAAGTTTCTGTTTCCAAATTCAAACGGTTGTATCTTCGCCAATAATTGTCAAAAGTTAGATTTTCTTTCAACATTATGAAGCCCTTTTTATATATTTTGACTCTGCATCAAAAGCTGAAAATATGTAGTCTCGAAGTCATTTCGAGAAATTGACGTTTTAAGTTTCTGTTTCCAAATTCAAACGGATGTATCTTCGCCAATAATTGTCAGAAGTTAGAATTTCTTTCAACATTATGAAGCCCTTTTTATATATTTTGATTCTGCATCAAAAGCTGAAAATATGTAGTCTCGAAGTCATTTCGAGAAATTGACGTTTTAAGTTCTGTGTCCAATTCAAACGGATGTACGAGTATCTTCGCAAATAATTGTCAGAAGTCAGAATTTCTTTCAACATTATGAAGCCTTTTTTATATATTTTGACTCTGCATCAAAAGCTGAAAAATATGTAGTCTGAAGTCAATTCGAGAAATTGACGTTTTAAGTTTGTGTTTCCAAATTCAAACAGTTATATCTTCGCCAATAATTGTCAAAAGTTAGATTTTCTTTCAACATTATGAAGCCCTTTTTATATATTTTGACTCTGCATCAAAAGCTGAAAATATGTAGTCTCGAAGTCATTTCGAGAAATTGACGTTTTAAGTTTCTGTTTCCAAATTCAAACGGATGTATCTTCGCCAATAATTGTCAGAAGTTAGAATTTCTTTCAACATTATGAAGCCCTTTTTATATATTTTGATTCTGCATCAAAAGCTGAAAATATGTAGTCTCGAAGTCATTTCGAGAAATTGACGTTTTAAATTTCTGTTTCCAAATTCAAACGGATGTATCTTCCCCAATAATTGTCAGCAGTTGGAATTTCTTTCAACATTATGAAGCTCTTTTTATATATTTTGATTCTGCATCAAAAGCTGAAAATATGTAGTCTTGAAGTCAATTCGAGAAATTGACGTTTTAAGTTTCTGTTTCCAAATTCAAACGGATGTATCTTCGCCAATAATTGTCAGAAGTTAGAATTTCTTTCAACATTATGAAGCCCTTTTTATATATTTTGATTCTGCATCAAAAGCTGAAAATATGTAGTCTCGAAGTCATTTCGAGAAATCTACGTTTTAAGTCTCTGTTTCCAAATTCAAATGGATGTATCTCCGCCAATAATTGTCAGAAGTTAGAATTTCTTTCAACATTATGAAGCCCTTTTCATATATTTTGATTCTGCATCAAAAGCTGGAAATATGTAGTCTCGAAGTCATTTCGAGAAATTGACGTTTTAAGTTTCTGTTTCCAAATTGTAACGGTTGTATCTTCGCCAATAATTGGCAGAAGTTGGAATTTCTTTTAACATTATGAAGCCCTTTTTATATATTTTGACTCTGCATCAAAAGCTGAAAATATGTAGTCTCGAAGTCATTTCGAGAAATTGACGTTTTGAGTTTCTGTTTCCAAATTCAAACGGATGTATCTTCGCCAATAATTGTCAGAAGTTAGAATTTCTTTAAACATTATGAAGCCCTTTTAATATGTATTGATTCTGCATCAAAATCTGAAAATATGTAGTCTCGAAGTCATTTCGAGAAATTGACGTTTTAAGTTTCTGTTTTCAAATTCAAACGGATGTATCTTCGCCAATAATTGTCAGAAGTTAGAATTTCTTTAAACATTATGAAGCCCTTTTTATATATTTTGACTCTGCATCAAAAGCTGAAAATATGTAGTCTCGAAGTCATTTCGAGAAATTGACGTTTTAAGTTTCTGTTTCCAAATTCAAACGGATGTATCTTCGCCAATAATTGTCAGAAGTTAGAATTTCTTTAAACATTATGAAGCCCTTTTAATATGTATTGATTCTGCATCAAAATCTGAAAATATGTAGTCTCGAAGTCATTTCGAGAAATTGACGTTTTAAGTTTCTGTTTCCAAATTGTAACGGTTGTATCTTCGCCAATAATTGGCAGAAGTTGGAATTTCTTTAAACATTATGAAGCCTATTTTATATATTTTGACTCTGCATCAAAAGCTGAAAATATGTAGTCTCGAAGTCATTTCGAGAAATTGACGTTTTAAGTTTCTGTTTCCAAATTCAAACGGATGTATCTTCGCCAATAATTGTCAGAAGTTAGAATTTCTTTATACATTATGAAGCCCTTTTTATATGTATTGATTCTGCATCAAAATCTGAAAATATGTAGTCTCGAAGTCGTTTCGAGAAATTGACGTTTTAAGTTTCTGTTTCCAAATTCAAACGGATGTATCTTCGCCAATAATTGTCAGAAGTTAGAATTTCTTTCAACATTATGAAGCCCTTTTTATATATTTTGACTCTGCATCAAAAGCTGAAAATATGTAGTCTCGAAGTCATTTCGAGAAATTGACGTTTTAAGTTTCTGTTTCCAAATTCAAACGGATGTATCTTCGCCAATAATTGTCAGAAGTTAGAATTTCTTTCAACATTATGAAGCCCTTTTTATATATTTTGACTCTGCATCAAAAGCTGAAAATATGTAGTCTTGAAGTCAATTCGAGAAATTGACGTTTTAAGTTTGTGTTTCCAAATTCAAACGGTTGTATCTTCGCCAATAATTGTCAAAAGTTAGATTTTCTTTCAACATTATGAAGCCCTTTTTATATATTTTGACTCTGCATCAAAAGCTGAAAATATGTAGTCTCGAAGTCATTTCGAGAAATTGACGTTTTAAGTTTCTGTTTCCAAATTCAAACGGATGTATCTTCGCCAATAATTGTCAACAGTTAGAATTTCTTTCAACATTATGAAGCCCTTTTTATATATTTTGATTCTGCATCAAAAGCTGAAAATATGTAGTCTCGAAGTCATTTCGAGAAATTGATGTTTTAAATTTCTGTTTCCAAATTCAAACGGATGTATCTTCGCCAATAATTGTCAGAAGTTAGAATTTCTTTCAACATTATGAAGCCCTTTTTATATATTTTGATTCTGCATCAAAAGCTGAAAATATGTAGTCTTGAAGTCAATTCGAGAAATTGACGTTTTAAGTTTCTGTTTCCAAATTCAAACGGTTGTATCTTCGCCAATAATTGTCAAAAGTTAGAATTTCTTTCAACATTATGAAGCCCTTTTTATATATTTTGATTCTGCATCAAAAGCTGAAAATATGTAGTCTCGAAGTCATTTCGAGAAATTGACGTTTTAAGTTTCTGTTTCCAAATCCAAACGGATGTATCTTCGCCAATAATTGTCAGAAGTTAGAATTTCTTTCAACATTATGAAGCCCTTTTTATATATTTTGACTCTGCATCAAAAGCTGAAAATATGTAGTCTCGAAGTCATTTCGAGAAATTGACGTTTTAAGTTTCTGTTTCCAAATTGTAACGGTTGTATCTTCGCCAATAATTGGCAGAAGTTGGAATTTCTTTAAACATTATGAAGCCTATTTTATATATTTTGACTCTGCATCAAAAGCTGAAAATATGTAGTCTCGAAGTCATTTCGAGAAATTGACGTTTTAAGTTTCTGTTTCCAAATTCAAACGGATGTATCTTCGCCAATAATTGTCAGAAGTTAGAATTTCTTTAAACATTATGAAGCCCTTTTTATATATTTTGATTCTGCATCAAAATCTGAAAATATGTAGTCTCGAAGTCATTTCGAGAAATTGACGTTTTAAGTTTGTGTTTCCAAATTTAAACGGATGTATCTTCGACAATAATTGTCAGAAGTTAGAATTTCTTTCAACATTATGAAGCCCTTTTTATATATTTTGACTCTGCATCAAAAGCTGAAAATATGTAGTCTCGAAGTCATTTCGAGAAATTGACGTTTTAAGTTTCTGTTTCCAAATTCAAACGGATGTATCTTCGCCAATAATTGTCAGAAGTTAGAATTTCTTTCAACATTATGAAGCCCTTTTTATATATTTTGATTCTGCATCAAAAGCTGAAAATATGTAGTCTCGAAGTCATTTCGAGAAATTGACGTTTTAAGTTTGTGTTTCCAAATTCAAACGGTTGTATCTTCGCCAATAATTGTCAAAAGTTAGAATTTCTTTAAACATTATGAAGCCCTTTTAATATGTATTGATTCTGCATCAAAATCTGAAAATATGTAGTCTCGAAGTCATTTCGAGAAATTGACGTTTTAAGTTTCTGTTTCCAAATTCAAACGGTTGTATCTTCGCCAATAATTGTCAACAGTTAGAATTTCTTTCAACATTATGAAGCCCTTTTAATATGTATTGACTCTGCATCAAAAGCTGAAAATATGTAGTCTCGAAGTCATTTCGAGAAATTGACGTTTTAAGTTTCTGTTTCCAAATTCAAACGGATGTATCTTCGCCAATAATTGTCAGAAGTTAGAATTTCTTTAAACATTATGAAGCCCTTTTAATATGTATTGATTCTGCATCAAAATCTGAAAATATGTAGTCTCGAAGTCATTTCGAGAAATTGACGTTTTAAGTTTCTGTTTCCAAATTCAAACGGATCTATCTTCGCCAATAATTGTCAGAAGTTAGAATTTCTTTAAACATTATGAAGCCCTTTTTATATATTTTGACTCTGCATCAAAAGCTGAAAATATGTAGTCTCGAAGTCATTTCGAGAAATTGACGTTTTAAGTTTCTGTTTCCAAATTCAAACGGATGTATCTTCGCCAATAATTGTCAGAAGTTAGAATTTCTTTCAACATTATGAAGCCCTTTTAATATGTATTGATTTTGCATCAAAATCTGAAAATATGTAGTCTCGAAGTCGTTTCGAGAAATTGACGTTTTAAGTTTCTGTTTCCAAATTCAAACGGATGTATCTTCGCCAATAATTGGCAGAAGTTGGAATTTCTTTATACATTATGAAGCCTATTTTATATATTTTGACTCTGCATCAAAAGCTGAAAATATGTAGTCTCGAAGTCATTTCGAGAAATTGACGTTTTAAGTTTCTGTTTCCAAATTCAAACGGATGTATCTTCGCCAATAATTGTCAGAAGTTAGAATTTCTTTCAACATTATGAAGCCCTTTTTATATATTTTGATTCTGCATCAAAAGCGGAAAATATGTAGTCTCGAAGTCATTTCGAGAAATTGATGTTTAAAATTTCTGTTTCCAAATTCAAACGGATGTATCTTCGCCAATAATTGTCAGAAGTTAGAGTTTCTTTATACATTATGAAGCCCTTTTTATATATTTTGATTCTGCATCAAAAGCTGAAAATATGTAGTCTTGAAGTCAATTCGAGAAATTGACGCTTTAAGTTTCGGTTTCCAAATTCAAACGGATGTATCTTCGCCAATAATTGTCAGCAGTTAGAATTTCTTTCAACATTATGAAGCCCTTTTTATATATTTTGACTCTGCATTAAAAGCTGAAAATATGTAGTCTCGAAGTCATTTCGAGAAATTGACGTTTTAAGTTTCTGTTTCCAAATTCAAACGGATGTATCTTCGCCAATAATTGTCAGAAGTTAGAATTTCTTTAAACATTATGAAGCCCTTTTTATATGTATTGATTCTGCATCAAAAGCTGAAAATATGTAGTCGCGAAGTCATTTCGAGAAATTGACGTTTTAAGTTTCTGTTTCCAAATTCAAACGGTTGTATCTTCGCCAATAATTGGCAGAAGTTGGAATTTCTTTAAACATTATGAAGCCCTTTTTATATATTTTGACTCTGCATCAAAAGCTGAAAATATGTAGTCTCGAAGTCATTTCGAGAAATTGACGTTTTAAGTTTCTGTTTCCAAATTCAAACGGATGTATCTTCGCCAATAATTGTCAGAAGTTAGAATTTCTTTCAACATTATGAAGCCCTTTTTATATATTTTGACTCTGCATCAAAAGCTGAAAATATGTAGTCTTGAAGTCAATTCGAGAAATTGACGTTTTAAGTTTGTGTTTCCAAATTCAAACGGATGTATCTTCGCCAATAATTGGCAGAAGTTGGAATTTCTTTATACATTATGAAGCCTATTTTATATATTTTGACTCTGCATCAAAAGCTGAAAATATGTAGTCTCGAAGTCATTTCGAGAAATTGACGTTTTAAGTTTCTGTTTTCAAATTCAAACGGATGTACGAGTATCTTCGCAAATAATTGCCAGAAGTTAGAATTTCTTTAAACATTATGAAGCCCTTTTTATATATTTTGACTCTGCATCAAAAGCTGAAAATATGTAGTCTCGAAGTCATTTCGAGAAATTGACGTTTTAAGTTTCTGTTTCCAAATTCAAACGGATGTATCTTCGCCAATAATTGCCAGAAGTTAGAATTTCTTTCAACATTATGAAGCCCTTTTTATATATTTTGATTCTGCATCAAAAGCTGAAAAATATGTAGTCTGATAGTCAATTCGAGAAATTGACGTTTTAAGTTTGTGTTTCCAAATTCAAACAGTTATATCTTCGCCAATAATTGTCAAAAGTTAGATTTTCTTTCAACATTATGAAGCCCTTTTTATATATTTTGACTCTGCATCAAAAGCTGAAAATATGTAGTCTCGAAGTCATTTCGAGAAATTGACGTTTTAAGTTTCTGTTTCCAAATTCAAACGGTTGTATCTTCGCCAATAATTGTCAGAAGTTAGAATTTCTTTCAACATTATGAAGCCCTTTTTATATATTTTGACTCTGCATCAAAAGCTGAAAATATGTAGTCTCGAAGTCATTTCGAGAAATTGACGTTTTGAGTTTCTGTTTCCAAATTCAAACGGATGTATCTTCGCCAATAATTGTCAGAAGTTAGAATTTCTTTAAACATTATGAAGCCCTTTTAATATGTATTGATTCTGCATCAAAATCTGAAAATATGTAGTCTCGAAGTCATTTCGAGAAATTGACGTTTTAAGTTTCTGTTTCCAAATTCAAACGGATGTATCTTCGCCAACAATTGTCAGAAGTTGGAATTTCTTTCAACATTATGAAGCTCTTTTTATATATTTTGACTCTGCATCAAAAGCTGAAAATATGTAGTCTCGAAGTCATTTCGAGAAACTGACGTTTTAAGTTTCTGTTTCCAAATTCAAACGGATGTATCTTCGCCAATAATTGTCAGAAGTTAGAATTTCTTTATACATTATGAAGCGCTTTTAATATGTATTGATTCTGCATCAAAATCTGAAAATATGTAGTCTCGAAGTCATTTCGAGAAATTGACGTTTTAAGTTTCTGTTTCCAAATTCAAACGGATGTATCTTCGCCAATAATTGTCAACAGTTAGAATTTCTTTCAACATTATGAAGCCCTTTTTATATATTTTGACCCTGCATCAAAAGCTGAAAATATGTAGTCTCGAAGTCATTTCGAGAAATTGACGTTTTAAGTTTCTGTTTCCAAATTCAAACGGATGTATCTTCGCCAATAATTGTCAGAAGTTAGAATTTCTTTCAACATTATGAATCCCTTTTATATATTTTGACTCTGCATCAAAAGCTGAAAATATGTAGTCTCGAAGTCATTTCGAGAAATTGACGTTTTAAGTTTCTGTTTCCAAATTCAAACGGTTGTATCTTCGCCAATAATTGTCATAAGTTAGAATTTCTTTCAACATTATGAAGCCCTTTTTATATATTTTGACTCTGCATCAAAAGCTGAAAATATGTAGTCTCGAAGTCATTTCGAGAAATTGACGTTTTAAGTTTCTGTTTCCAAATTCAAACGGATGTATCTTCGCCAATAATTGTCAGAAGTTAGAATTTCTTTAAACATTATGAAGCCCTTTTTAATATGTATTGATTCTGCATCAAAAGCTGAAAATATGTAGTCTCGAAGTCATTTCGAGAAATTGACGTTTTAAGTTTCTGTTTCCAAATTCAAACGGATGTATCTTCGACAATAATTGTCAGAAGTTAGAATTTCTTTCAACATTATGAAGCCCTTTTTATATATTTTGACTCTGCATCAAAAGCTGAAAATATGAAGTCTCGAAGTCATTTCGAGAAATTGACGTTTTAAGTTTCTGTTTCCAAATTCAAACGGATGTATCTTCGCCAATAATTGTCAGAAGTTAGAATTTCTTTAAACATTATGAAGCCCTTTTTATATATTTTGATTCTGCATCAAAATCTGAAAATATGTAGTCTCGAAGTCATTTCGAGAAATTGACGTTTTAAGTTTCTGTTTCCAAATTCAAACGGATGTATCTTCGCCAATAATTGTCAACAGTTAGAATTTCTTTCAACATTATGAAGCCCTTTTTATATATTTTGACTCTGCATCAAAAGCTGAAAATATGTAGTCTCGAAGTCATTTCGAGAAATTGACGTTTTAAGTTTCTGGTTCCAAATTCAAACGGATGTATCTTCGCCAATAATTGTCAGAAGTTAGAATTTCTTTCAACATTATGAATCCCTTTTTATATATTTTGACTCTGCATCAAAAGCTGAAAATATGTAGTCTCGAAGTCATTTCGAGAAATTGACGTTTTAAGTTTCTGTTTCCAAATTCAAACGGTTGTATCTTCGCCAATAATTGTCAGAAGTTAGAATTTCTTTCAACATTATGAAGCCCTTTTTATATATTTTGACTCTGCATCAAAAGCTGAAAATATGTAGTCTCGAAGTCATTTCGAGAAATTGACGTTTTAAGTTTCTGTTTCCAAATTCAAACGGATGTATCTTCGCCAATAATTGTCAGAAGTTAGAATTTCTTTAAACATTATGAAGCCCTTTTAATATGTATTGATTCTGCATCAAAATCTGAAAATATGTAGTCTCGAAGTCATTTCGAGAAATTGACGTTTTAAGTTTCTGTTTCCAAATTCAAACGGATGTATCTTCGACAATAATTGTCAGAAGTTAGAATTTCTTTCAACATTATGAAGCCCATTTTATATATTTTGATTCTGCATCAAAAGCTGAAAATATGTAGTCTCGAAGTCATTTCGAGAAATTGACGTTTTAAGTTTCTGTTTCCAAATTCAAACGGATGTATCTTCGCCAATAATTGTCAGAAGTTAGAATTTCTTTCAACATTATGAAGCCCTTTTTATATATTTTGACTCTGCATCAAAAGCTGAAAATATGTAGTCTTGAAGTCAATTCGAGAAATTGACGTTTTAAGTTTGTGTTTCCAAATTCAAACAGTTATATCTTCGCCAATAATTGTCAAAAGTTAGATTTTCTTTCAACATTATGAAGCCCTTTTTATATATTTTGACTCTGCATCAAAAGCTGAAAATATGTAGTCTCGAAGTCATTTCGAGAAATTGACGTTTTAAGTTTCTGTTTCCAAATTCAAACGGATGTATCTTCGCCAATAATTGTCAGAAGTTAGAATTTCTTTCAACATTATGAAGCCCTTTTTATATATTTTGATT
>NW_025063260.1:0-31239 GCF_018153295.1 Drosophila grimshawi | reverse complement strand
AGTCTCGAAGTCATTTCGAGAAATTGACGTTTTAAGTTTCTGTTTCCAAATTCAAACGGATGTATCTTCGCCAATAATTGTCAGAAGTTAGAATTTCTTTCAACATTATGAAGCCCTTTTTATATATTTTTACTCTGCTTCAAAAGCTGAAAATATGTAGTCTCGAAGTCATTTCGAGAAATTGACGTTTGAAGTTTCTGTTTCCAAATTCAAACGGATGTATCTTCGCCAATAATTGTCAGAAGTTAGAATTTCTTTCAACATTATGAACCCCTTTTTATATATTTTGATTCTGCATCAAAAGCTGAAAATATGTAGTCTCGAAGTCATTTCGAGATATTGGCGGTTTAAGTTTCTTTTCCCAAATTCAAACGGATGTATCTTCGCCAATAATTGTCAGAAGTCAGAATTTCTTTCATCATTATGAAGCCCTTTTTATATATTTTGACTCTGCATCAAAAGCTGAAAATATGTAGTCGCGAAGTCATTTCGAGAAATTGACGTTTTAAGTTTCGGTTTCCAAATTCAACCGGATGTATCTTCGCCAATAATTGTCAGCAGTTAGAATTTCTTTCAATATTATGAAGCCCTTCTTATATATTTTGATTCTGCATCAAAAGCTGAAAATATGTAGTCTTGAAGTCATTTCGAGAAATCGACGTTTTAAGTCTCTGTTTAGAAATTCAAACGGATGTATCTTCGCCAATAATTGTCAGAAGTTAGAATTTCTTTCAACATTATGAAGCCCTTTTTATATATTTGGACTCTGCATCAAAAGCTGAAAATATGTAGTCTCGAAGTCATTTCGAGAAATTGACGTTTTAAGTTTCTGTTTCCAAATTCAAACGGATGTATCTTCGCCAATAATTGTCAGAAGTTAGAATTTCTTTCAACATTATGAACCCCTTTTTATATATTTTGATTCTGCATCAAAAGCTGAAAATATGTAGTCTCGAAGTCATTTCGAGATATTGGCGGTTTAAGTTTCTTTTCCCAAATTCAAACGGATGTATCTTCGCCAATAATTGTCAGAAGTCAGAATTTCTTTCAACATTATGAAGCCCTTTTTATATATTTTGACTCTGCATCAAAAGCTGAAAATTTGTAGTCGCGAAGTCATTTCGAGAAATTGACGTTTTAAGTTTCGGTTTCCAAATTCAACCGGATGTATCTTCGCCAATAATTGTCAGCAGTTAGAATTTCTTTCAATATTATGAAGCCCTTCTTATATATTTTGATTCTGCATCAAAAGCTGAAAATATGTAGTCTTGAAGTCATTTCGAGAAATCGACGTTTTAAGTCTCTGTTTAGAAATTCAAACGGATGTATCTTCGCCAATAATTGTCAGAAGTTAGAATTTCTTTCAACATTATGAAGCCCTTTTTATATATTTGGACTCTGCATCAAAAGCTGAAAATATGTAGTCTCGAAGTCATTTCGAGAAATTGACGTTTTAAGTTTCTGTTTCCAAATTCAAACGGATGTATCTTCGCCAATAATTGTAAGAAGTCAGAATTTCTTTCAACATTATGAAGCCCTTTTTATATATTTTGACTCTGCATCAAAAGCTGAAAATTTGTAGTCTCGAAGTCATTTCGAGATATTGGCGGTTTAAGTTTCTTTTCCCAAATTCAAACGGATGTATCTTCGCCAATAATTGTCAGAAGTTAGAATTTCTTTCAACATTATGAAGCCATTTTTATATATTTTGATTCTGCATCAAAAGTCGAAAATTTGTAGTCGCGAAGTCATTTCGAGAAATTGACGTTTTAAGTTTCGGTTTCCAAATTCAACCGGATGTATCTTCGCCAATAATTGTCAGCAGTTAGAATTTCTTTCAATATTATGAAGCCCTTTTTATATATTTTGATTCTGCATCAAAAGCTGAAAATATGTAGTCTTGAAGTCATTTCGAGAAATTGACGTTTTAAGTTTCTGTTTCCAAATTCAAACGGATGTATCTTCGCCAATAATTGTCAGAAGTTAGAATTTCTTTCAACATTATGAAACCATTTTTATATATTTTGATTCTGCATCAAAAGCTGAAAATATGTAGTCTCAAAGTCATTTCGAGAAATTGACGTTTTAAGTTTCTGTTTCCAAATTCAAACGGATGTATCTTCGTCAATAATTGTCAGAAGTTAGAATTTCTTTCAACATTATGAACCCCTTTTTATATATTTTGATTCTGCATCAAAAGCTGAAAATATGTAGTCTCGAAGTCATTTCGAGATATTGGCGGTTTAAGTTTCTTTTCCCAAATTCAAACGGATGTATCTTCGCCAATAATTGTCAGAAGTTAGAATTTCTTTCAATATTATGAAGCCCTTTTTATATATTTTGATTCTGCATCAAAAGCTGAAAATATGTAGTCTCGAAGTCATTTCGAGAAATTGACGTTTTAAGTTTCTGTTTCCAAATTCAAACGGATGTATCTTCGCCAGTAATTGTCAGAAGTTAGAATTTCTTTCAACATTATGAAGCCCTTTTATATATTTTGATTCTGCATCAAAAGCTGAAAATATGTAGTCTCGAAGTCATTTCGAGAAATTGACGTTTTAAGTTTCTGTTTCCAAATTCAAACGGATGTATCTTCGCCAATAATTGTCAGAAGTTAGAATTTCTTTCAACATTATGAAGCCCTTTTTATATATTTTGACTCTGCATCAAAAGCTGAAAATATGTAGTTTCGAAGTCATTTCGAGAAATTGACGTTTTAAGTTTCGGTTTCCAAATTCAAACGGATGTATCTTCGCCAATAATTGTCAGAAGTTAGAATTTCTTTCAACATTATGAAGCCCTTTTTATATATTTTGATTCTGCATCAAAAGCTGAAAATATGTAGTCTTGAAGTCATTTCGAGAAATTGACGTTTTAAGTTTCTGTTTCCAAATTCAAACGGATGTATCTTCGCCAATAATTGTCAGAAGTTAGAATTTCTTTCAACATTATGAAGCCCTTTTTATATATTTTGATTCTGCATCAAAAGCTGAAAATATGTAGTCTCGAAGTCATTTCGAGGAATTGACGTTTTAAGTTTCTGTTTCCAAATTCAAACGGTTGTATCTTCGCCAATAATTGTCAGAAGTTAGAATTTCTTTCAACATTATGAAGCCCTTTTTATATATTTTGACTCTGCATCAAAAGCTGAAAATATGTAGTCGCGAAGTCATTTCGAGAAATTGACGTTTTAAGTTTCGGTTTCCAAATTCAAACGGATGTATCTTCGCCAATAATTGTCAGAAGTTAGAATTTCTTTCAACATTATGAAGCCCTTTTTATATATTTTGACTCTGCATCAAAAGCTGAAAATATGTAGTCTCGAAGTCATTTCGAGAAATTGACGTTTGAAGTTTCTGTTTCCAAATTCAAACGGATGTATCTTCGCCAATAATTGTCAGAAGTTAGAATTTCTTTCAACATTATGAACCCCTTTTTATATATTTTGATTCTGCATCAAAAGCTGAAAATATGTAGTCTCGAAGTCATTTCGAGATATTGGCGGTTTAAGTTTCTTTTCCCAAATTCAAACGGATGTATCTTCGCCAATAATTGTCAGAAGTCAGAATTTCTTTCAACATTATGAAGCCCTTTTTATATATTTTGACTCTGCATCAAAAGCTGAAAATTTGTAGTCGCGAAGTCATTTCGAGAAATTGACGTTTTAAGTTTCGGTTTCCAAATTCAACCGGATGTATCTTCGCCAATAATTGTCAGCAGTTAGAATTTCTTTCAATATTATGAAGCCCTTTTTATATATTTTGATTCTGCATCAAAAGCTGAAAATATGTAGTCTTGAAGTCATTTCGAGAAATCGACGTTTTAGTCTCTGTTTCCAAATTCAAACGGATGTATCTTCGCCAATAATTGTCAGAAGTTCGAATTTCTTTCAACATTATGAAGCCCTTTTTATATATTTTGACTCTGCTTCAAAAGCTGAAAATATGTAGTTTCGAAGTCATTTCGAGAAATTGACGTTTTAAGTTTCTGTTTCCAAATTCAAACGGATGTATCTTCGCCAATAATTGTCAGAAGTTAGAATTTCTTTCACCATTATGAAGCCCTTTTTATATACGAGTATTTTGACTCTGCATCAAAAGCTGAAAATACGTAGTCTCGAAGTCATTTCGAGATATTGGCGGTTTAAGTTTCTTTTCCCAAATTCAAACGGATGTATCTTCGCCAATAATTGTCAGAAGTCCGAATTTCTTTCAATATTATGAATCCCTTTTTATATATTTTGATTCTGCATCAAAAGCTGAAAATATGTAGTCTCGAAGTCATTTCGAGAAATCGACGTTTTAAGTCTCTGTTTCCAAATTCAAACGGATGTATCTTCGCCAATAATTGTCAGAAGTTAGAATTTCTTTCAACATTATGAAGCCCTTTTTATATATTTTGATTCTGCATCAAAAGCTGAAAATATGTAGTCTCGAAGTCATTTCGAGATATTGGCGGTTTAAGTTTCTTTTCCCAAATTCAAACGGATGTATCTTCGCCAATAATTGTCAGAAGTCAGAATTTCTTTCAACATTATGAAGCCCTTTTTATATATTTTGACTCTGCATCAAAAGCTGAAAATATGTAGTCGCGAAGTCATTTCGAGATATTGGCGGTTTAAGTTTCTTTTCCCAAATTCAAACGGATGTATCTTCGCCAATAATTGTCAGAAGTCAGAATTTCTTTCAACATTATGAAGCCATTTTTATATATTTTGATTCTGCATCAAAAGCTGAAAATTTGTAGTCGCGAAGTCATTTCAAGAAATTGACGTTTTAAGTTTCGGTTTCCAAATTCAACCGGATGTATCTTCGCCAATAATTGTCAGCAGTTAGAATTTCTTTCAATATTATGAAGCCCTTTTTATATATTTTGATTCTGCATCAAATGCTGAAAATATGTAGTCTTGAAGTCATTTCGAGAAATTGACGTTTTAAGTTTCTGTTTCCAAATTCAAACGGATGTATCTTCGCCAATAATTGTCAGAAGTTAGAATTTCTTTCAACATTATGAAACCCTTTTTATATATTTTGATTCTGCATCAAAAGCTGAAAATATGTAGTCTCAAAGTCATTTCGAGAAATTGACGTTTTAAGTTTCTGTTTCCAAATTCAAACGGATGTATCTTCGTCAATAATTGTCAGAAGTTAGAATTTCTTTCAACATTATGAACCCCTTTTTATATATATTTTGATTCTGCATTAAAAGCTGAAAATATGTAGTCTTGAAGTCATTTCGAGATATTGACGTTTTAAGTTTCTGTTTCCAAATTCAAACGGTTGTATCTTCGCCAATAATTGTCAGAAGTTAGAATTTCTTTCAACATTATGAAGCCCTTTTTATATATTTTGATTCTGCATCAAAAGCTGAAAATATGTAGTCTCGAAGTCATTTCGAGGAATTGACGTTTTAAGTTTCGGTTTCCAAATTCAAACGGATGTATCTTCGCCAATAATTGTCAGAAGTTAGAATTTCTTTCAACATTATGAAGCCCTTTTTATATATTTTGACTCTGCATCAAAAGCTGAAAATATGTAGTTTCGAAGTCATTTCGAGAAATTGACGTTTTAAGTTTCGGTTTCCAAATTCAAACGGATGTATCTTCGCCAATAATTGTCAGAAGTTAGAATTTCTTTCAACATTATGAAGCCCTTTTTATATATTTTGATTCTGCATCAAAAGCTGAAAATATGTAGTCTTGAAGTCATTTCGAGAAATTGACGTTTTAAGTTTCTGTTTCCAAATTCAAACGGATGTATCTTCGCCAATAATTGTCAGAAGTTAGAATTTCTTTCAACATTATGAAGCCCTTTTTATATATTTTGATTCTGCATCAAAAGCTGAAAATATGTAGTCTCGAAGTCATTTCGAGGAATTGACGTTTTAAGTTTCTGTTTCCAAATTCAAACGGTTGTATCTTCGCCAATAATTGTCAGAAGTTAGAATTTCTTTCAACATTATGAAGCCCTTTTTATATATTTTGACTCTGCTTCAAAAGCTGAAAATATGTAGTCTCGAAGTCATTTCGAGAAATTGACGTTTGATGTTTCTGTTTCCAAATTCAAAACGGATGTATCTTCGCCAATAATTGTCAGAAGTTAGAATTTCTTTCAACATTATGAACCCCTTTTTATATATTTTGACTCTGCATCAAAAGCTGAAAATATGTAGTTTCGAAGTCATTTCGAGAAATTGACGTTTTAAGTTTCGGTTTCCAAATTCAACCGGATGTATCTTCGCCAATAATTGTCAGCAGTTAGAATTTCTTTCAATATTATGAAGCCCTTTTTATATATTTTGATTCTGCATCAAAAGCTGAAAATATGTAGTCTTGAAGTCACTTCGAGAAATCGACGTTTTAAGTCTCTGTTTCCAAATTCAAACGGATGTATCTTCGCCAATAATTGTCAGAAGTTAGAATTTCTTTCAACATTATGAAGCCCTTTTTATATATTTTGATTCTGCATCAAAAGCTGAAAATATGTAGTTTCGAAGTCATTTCGAGAAATTGACGTTTTAAGTTTCTGTTTCCAAATTCAAACGGATGTATCTTCGCCAATAATTGTCAGAAGTTAGAATTTCTTTCAACATTATGAAGCCCTTTTTATATACGAGTATTTTGACTCTGCATCAAAAGCTGAAAATACGTAGTCTCGAAGTCATTTCGAGATATTGGCGGTTTAAGTTTCTTTTCCCAAATTCAAACGGATGTATCTTCGCCAATAATTGTCAGAAGTCAGAATTTCTTTCAATATTATGAAGCCCTTTTTATATATTTTGATTCTGCATCAAAAGCTGAAAATATGTAGTCTCGAAGTCATTTCGAGATATTGGCGGTTTAAGTTTCTGTTTCCAAATTCAAACGGATGTATCTTCGCCAATAATTGTCAGAAGTTAGAATTTCTTTCAACATTATGAACCCCTTTTTATATATTTTGATTCTGCATCAAAAGCTGAAAATATGTAGTTTCGAAGTCATTTCGAGATATTGGCGGTTTAAGTTTCTTTTCCCAAATTCAAACGGATGTATCTTCGCCAATAATTGTCAGAAGTCAGAATTTCTTTCAACATTATGAAGCCTTTTTTATATATTTTGACTCTGCATCAAAAGCTGAAAATTTGTAGTCTCGAAGTCAGTTCGAGATATTGGCGGGTTAAGTTTCTTTTCCCAAATTCAAACGGATGTATCTTCGCCAATAATTGTCAGAAGTTAGAATTTCTTTCAACATTATGAAGCCATTTTTATATATTTTGATTCCGCATCAAAAGCTGAAAATATGTAGTCTCGAAGTCATTTCGAGAAATTGACGTTTTAAGTTTCCGTTTCCAAATTCCACCGGATGTATCCTCGCCCATAATTGTCAGAAGTTAGAATTTCCTTTCAACAATATGAAGCCCTTTTTATATACGAGTATTTTGGACTCTCGCATCCAAAAGCTGAAAATATGTAGTCTCGAAGTCAATTTCGAGGAAATTTGACGTTTTAAGTTTCCGGTTTCCAAATTCAAACGGATGTATCTTCGCCAATAATTGTCAGAAGTCAGAATCTCTTTCAACATTATGAAGCCCCTTTTATATATTTTGATTCTGCATCAAAAGCTGAAAATATGTAGTCTCGAAGTCATTTCGAGAAATTGACGTTTTAAGTTTCTGTTTCCAAATTCAAACGGATGTATCTTCGCCAATAGTTGTCAGAAGTTAGAATTTCTTTCAACATTATGAACCCCTTTTTATATATTTTGATTCTGCATCAAAAGCTGAAAATATGTAGTCTCGAAGTCATTTCGAGATATTGACGTTTTAAGTTTCTTTTCCCAAATTCAAACGGATGTATCTTCGCCAATAATTGTCAGAAGTCAGAATTTCTTTCAACATTATGAAGCCCTTTTTATATATTTTGACTCTGCATCAAAAGCTGAAAATTTGTAGTCGCGAAGTCATTTCGAGAAATTGACGTTTTAAGTTTCGGTTTCCAAATTCAACCGGATGTATCTTCGCCAATAATTGTCAGCAGTTAGAATTTCTTTCAACATTATGAAGCCCTTTTTATATATTTTGACTCTGCTTCAAAAGCTGAAAATATGTAGTCTCGAAGTCATTTCGAGAAATTGACGTTTTATGTTTCTGTTTCCAAATTCAAACGGATGTATCTTCGCCAATAATTGTCAGAAGTTAGAATTTCTTTCAACATTATGAACCCCTTTTTATATATTTTGATTCTGCATCAAAAGCTGAAAATATGTAGTCTCGAAGTCATTTCGAGATATTGGCGGTTTAAGTTTCTTTTCCCAAATTCAAACGGATGTATCTTCGCCAATAATTGTCAGAAGTCAGAATTTCTTTCAACATTATGAAGCCCTTTTTATATATTTTGACTCTGCATCAAAAGCTGAAAATTTGTAGTCGCGAAGTCATTTCGAGAAATTGACGTTTTAAGTTTCGGTTTCCAAATTCAACCGGATGTATCTTCGCCAATAATTGTCAGCAGTTAGAATTTCTTTCAATATTATGAAGCCCTTTTTATATATTTTGATTCTGCATCAAAAGCTGAAAATATGTAGTCTTGAAGTCACTTCGAGAAATCGACGTTTTAAGTCTCTGTTTCCAAATTCAAACGGATGTATCTTCGCCAATAATTGTCAGAAGTTCGAATTTCTTTCAACATTATGAAGCCCTTTTTATATATTTTGACTCTGCTTCAAAAGCTGAAAATATGTAGTCTCGAAGTCATTTCGAGAAATTGACGTTTTAAGTTTCTGTTTCCAAATTCAAACGGATGTATCTTCGCCAATAATTGTCAGAAGTTAGAATTTCTTTCAACATTATGAAGCCCTTTTTATATACGAGTATTTTGACTCTGCATCAAAAGCTGAAAATATGTAGTCTCGAAGTCATTTCGAGAAATTGACGTTTTAAGTTTCTGTTTCCAAATTCAAACGGATGTATCTTCGCCAATAATTGTCAGAAGTTAGAATTTCTTTCAACATTATGAAGCCCTTTTTATATATTTTGACTCTGCTTCAAAAGCTGAAAATTTGTAGTCTCGAAGTCATTTCGAGAAATTGACGTTTTAAGTTTCTGTTTCCAAATTCAAACGGATGTATCTTCGCTAATAATTGTCAGACGTCAGAATTTCTTTCAACATTATGAAGCCCTTTTTATTATATTTTGACTCTGCATCAAAAGCTGAAAATTTGTAGTCGCGAAGTCATTTCGAGAAATTGACGTTTTAAGTTTCGGTTTCCAAATTCAACCGGATGTATCTTCGCCAATAATTGATAGCAGATAGAATTTCATTCAATATTATGAAGCCCTTTTTATATATTTTGATTCTGCATCAAAAGCTGAAAATATGTAGTCTCGAAGTCATTTCGAGAAATTGACGTTTTAAGTTTCGGTTTCCAAATTCAAACGGATGTATCTTCGCCAATAATTGTCAGAAGTTAGAATTTCTTTCAACATTATGAAGCCCTTTTTATATATTTTGATTCTGCATCAAAAGCTGAAAATATGTAGTCTCGAAGTCATTTCGAGAAATTGACGTTTTAAGTTTCTGTTTCCAAATTCAAACGGATGTATCTTCGCCAATAGTTGTCAGAAGTTAGAATTTCTTTCAACATTATGAACCCCTTTTTATATATTTTGATTCTGCATCAAAAGCTGAAAATATGTAGTCTCGAAGTCATTTCGAGATATTGACGTTTTAAGTTTCTTTTCCCAAATTCAAACGGATGTATCTTCGCCAATAATTGTCAGAAGTCAGAATTTCTTTCAACATTATGAAGCCCTTTTTATATATTTTGACTCTGCATCAAAAGCTGAAAATATGTAGTCTTGAAGTCATTTCGAGAAATCGACGTTTTAAGTCTCTGTTTCCAAATTCAAACGGATGTATCTTCGCCAATAATTGTCAGAAGTTAGAATTTCTTTCAACATTATGAAGCCCTTTTTATAGATTTGGACTCTGCATCAAAAGCTGAAAATATGTAGTCTCGAAGTCATTTCGAGAAATTGACGTTTTAAGTTTCTGTTTCCAAATTCAAACGGATGTATCTTCGCCAATAATTGTCAGAAGTTAGAATTTCTTTCAACATTATGAACCCCTTTTTATATATTTTGATTCTGCATCAAAAGCTGAAAATATGTAGTTTCGAAGTCATTTCGAGATATTGGCGGTTTAAGTTTCTTTTCCCAAATTCAAACGGATGTATCTTCGCCAATAATTGTCAGAAGTCCGAATTTCTTTCAACATTATGAAGCCCTCTTTATATATTTTGATTCTGCATCAAAAGCTGAAAATTTGTAGTCTCGAAGTCATTTCGAGATATTGGCGGTTTAAGTTTCTTTTCCCAAATTCAAACGGATGTATCTTCGCCAATAATTGTCAGAAGTCAGAATCTCTTTCAACATTATGAAGCCCCTTTTATATATTTTGATCTGCATCAAAGCTGAAAATTTGTAGTCGCGAAGTCATTCGAGAAATTGACGTTTAAGTTTCGGTTTCCAAATTCAACCGGATGTATCTTCGCCAATAATTGTCAGCAGTTAGAATTTCTTTCAATATTATGAAGCCCTTTTTATATATTTTGATTCTGCATCAAAAGCTGAAAATATGTAGTCTTGAAGTCATTTCGAGAAATTTACGTTTTAAGTTTCTGTTTCCAAATTCAAACGGATGTATCTTCGCCAATAATTGTCAGAAGTTAGAATTTCTTTCAACATTATGAAACCCTTTTTATATATTTTGATTCTGCATCAAAAGCTGAAAATATGTAGTCTCAAAGTCATTTCGAGAAATTGACGTTTTAAGTTTCTGTTTCCAAATTCAAACGGATGTGTCTTCGTCAATAATTGTCAGAAGTTAGAATTTCTTTCAACATTATGAACCCCTTTTTATATATTTTGATTCTGCATCAAAAGCTGAAAATATGTAGTCTCGAAGTCATTTCGAGATATTGGCGGTTTAAGTTTCTTTTCCAAAATTCAAACGGATGTATCTTCGCCAATAATTGTCAGCAGTTAGAATTTCTTTCAATATTATGAAGCCCTTTTTATATATTTTGATACTGCATCAAAAGCTGAAATTATGTAGTCTTGAAGTCATTTCGAGAAATTGACGTTTTAAGTTTCTGTTTCCAAATTCAAACGGATGTATCTTCGCCAATAATTGTCAGAAGTTAGAATTTCTTTCAACATTATGAAGCCCTTTTTATATATTTTGATTCTGCATCAAAAGCTGAAAATATGTAGTCTCGAAGTCATTTCGAGGAATTGACGTTTTAAGTTTCTGTTTCCAAATTCAAACGGATGTATCTTCGCCAATAATTGTCAGAAGTTAGAATTTCTTTCAACATTATGAAGCCCTTTTTATATATTTTGACTCTGCATCAAAAGCTGAAAATATGTAGTCGCGAAGTCATTTCGAGAAATTGACGTTTTAAGTTTCGGTTTGTAAGGTACATGTTTATTAACCAAGTCGGAGCTACAGAATCACAGCTGAGGTCGGGACCCTTTAATACCCTAGCTCTTTCGGGAGGAATGGGGTGGGTTGCTGTGACCTGTGGCTCTATTACATAGTTTAAATTATTGTAGAGTCCCTGCTGTAATAACTAGGAAGTGCTGGACTTCGAAAGGCAACAAAAAGATCCGAATATCGGACGAAATACTAATATTAAAGGTGAATGTTCTAAGATATATGCTGGACTATCTAAATAAATGTAGCGGGATCTCAGATCGCATTCGATCCTCGCAGTCTTTACCCACCCAACCATGAATCTCCAAAGGCGAGTTGTGAGATTCCCTAAAAAAAACTTCTCTATTCCATTACATCATTTTGGTTGGCCCCATATACGCGACAATTACTCCATTGTTGGTTTTGCTGGATACAGGCTTAAATTTTTATTTTCTCGCATTATTCATTTTGTGGAGCGGTTTATGATCTTATCCTATTTAAAGTTAACACAATTGAGTAGCTTAAACGTTAATATGTTTCTGTAAAGATATTTGTATTTTTCTTAATTCTTAATCACTATATTTTCAGAAATTTCATTTTATATGTTGTATTTTTATCTATTGTTTCTTTTCATATGTGGGTTCGTAGTTATTTTTATTTATAATTAAAATTTTCTTGTTCTCTTTTTTTTTTTTTTTTTTTTTTAATGGGAATATTATTTTCTTCTGCCTTTACAAAGTTGGTTTAATATATTTATAAAGTTTTTTTTTTTTTTTATTCATTTTATAAGAAGTTAAGCTTAATGGAATATGATAGTTGAAGTATAAAAATTTAAAAAGATAGAAGCGAATATTCAATGGTACTTTGCAGAGGGCAAATCATATTTATTCTTTTTATTTCTGTTCATTATACTTAGATCTATTTTATTTCTAGCTAAATTTGGTTTTATGAAGCCATAGCTTTGTTTTGTTGGACTTTAATTGGTTTTAGTTAGTTACTTATTGTTGGCCTGGAGTGCCAAGTGTGCATATAATTGTTTTGGCACCTGTAAGTATGCAATATAATTCAAGGCAAAAACTGTGATTGGCGCCACCTATTGCGCATGCGCCACTGACCTTAAGCTTCCCAAGCTCCAAAGCTATATACCAAGCTGAAAGCTCTCCTGGGCGAAAGCTTCAAGCTTAGCCTGGGATAAGCTGCAGCCTAAAGCGGATAAAAGCTCAAGCGGGTGTGTGTATGTATATGAATCACGTTTTAATTATTAGTGCGGATTAGGTTTTGTTTTTCTTTTTGGGTGGTTATTTATTGGTTATGGCTTAGGGATTCTGATTAATTTCTTGTTTTGTTTGCGTGAATAAAAAATCTGGTAGAAATATTCGGGTGTTTCTCAATTTTTTTTTTTTTTTTTGACTTACGTTTTCTCCGCTCCGATGAAAGGCCTTCCAACGATTGGGTGATTTCTTGTTGTCGTAGTTTTATATAGAGGAATATTTTCCCCACTGAAACTTAATTAATTATTCAATCACACAACAATTAACCAGGGGGACGGGGAGTTATCTGGTATATATAGATAAAATATTTTTTGGCTTTATGACTATGGGATTTTATTAGTATTGCACTTATACCAAAATACACAGCCCGTCACTTTTATCGCTTTGATTTGGAAGTTATGCGCTTATTTATGATGAAAAAAATTCGAACTTTCCTGTTTTATATATTTTACAATTTTTTCTGACTCGATAGTTTTAATGATGTTGGTTTTAATTTCTCTGGCCTTTTAGTATTTTAGGTTATTATTTTTTTTTTTTGAGTATCATAATTAATTGGGTTTTTCCATATGGCATTGTGGATATTTAATCTCTCTTATTATTTGTAATTTTGTTTTTTTTTTTTTTTTCCCCAGATTTACTTAAGATACATAGTACGTTCTTAACTTTCTTCTTTACGCACTCATTTTATACATAATTTTTCTCTGTTTTTTTTTTTTTTTTGTAGTATATTGTTGCTAGAGTCTGTGTTGTTTTATTTAATGAATTAATTAATTTGCCGGTGTGGCTGCTGCTGCCGATGAGCTGTCTCCGTCTCCAGGTGATGAAAAAGCTGGGGCTTTCTTCCTAGCGTCATGGAGTAGCGATCAGGAGCATGGCTTCCAGAAGTTTCGGAATGGGTCCAGCAGCGGTGCCTCTCCGCTTCCAGAGGGCTTTGGTTACGGCCCCTGGCCGGGCACAGGAGGACACGTGGCACGTTCACAAGTTATATATGGGGCGGTTATAATTATTTGGTTGGTTCGATTTTTTTTTCTTGCACAGTTGTTGTAACTTTATTTGTGGTTTTGGTGTCTTTTAAATTTGCGGGTTTTTTTTGGTTTTGGTGTGAAAAAAAAACTCGACACTATTTAATTTATGCTATGTATTTTTTTGTTCAGCCGCCACGTGTTAGATAAATTTTCGCCGACCGACGTTTTACCATTAGTTGCATCCGCACGCTGCAAAAATTTTTAAAAAGGAGAAGGGCTTTGGCTGAGATCAGCTCCCTTTTATACCTGCTTGTGCTCGCACAAGCCGCCGGATGCAAGCGGAGACAACAAAGTTGGCTGCGTTTCGAAAGCTCCCTTAAGCGATCTATCGCTAACCTTGAGCATGCTCCGTTTGCGTAAAAGTTTCATTTTTTCGGAGGCTAGGCTTTTTGCGTGCTCAGATGCACTGCTCTGCCTACGATTCGTCCGTTACAGCGCAGGCGACAAATTTGTCGCAAATAATTAGCGCTGCAACTCTATATATATATATTTTTTTTTTTTACGTGGCGTGCTGACCATTACATACACGATAATATGACACGATAGCTGGAAGATTAGCGGGAATTAGCTGCGAATATCTTTTGCGTGATAAGTTCCTATTTCACGTCCTTGTAAATCTTCTAAGAGATAAAAACTATTGCCAAGTTTTTTCTTGATTCGACATTTCACAAATTTTGGTCCTAATTTGGCGTTGAAGTCATGTGAGAATTTGCTAAGGGCAAAATTCCTTCTAAAGACTTCTTGACCATCCTTAAAGGAGACAGGCTTACACCGCAAATTATACTGCGCTACATTACGATCATACGCTCGACGAATATTCTGTTGGACATCTTTGCGCAGTAAGGCTAAGTTGTCGGTACGTTGTAATGGTATTATGGGCTCTTCTAACAGGGATAATTGTTTTAGGAGCCGATAATCACCGCCATGGGTTATCATGTCTAACCCAAATAGGGCTTTATATGGAGAGCACCCTAAGGATTGATGCAATGAAGAACGTAATGCGCACGAAATAGCTGAAAGATTTACATCCCATTCTGTTTGTTCCGTTTTAAGATAGGCACGAATTGCGGCTAACAGTGAGCGATTCACACGCTCTGCAGCGTTGCTCTGGGGCGAATATAGTGCTGTATATACATGCCGTATTCCAAGTTTTGTTAGAAACGCATTAAAATCATTAGCTTTGAACTGCGTACCATTATCACTAACCAGAGTTTCAGGTACTCCAAAGCAATGGAACACGTGTTTTAATAAAAAGTCCTGAATAGCGAACGATGTGAATTTCTTTAGCGGATGAAGCCAATGAAATTTACTAAAATGGTCTAATATAATTAACAATCCGACATGACCACTCTTACTTCGTGGATACGGACCTAATAAATCAACATATAATCTTTGGAACGGTCGGCAGGTGGGGGATTGTAAGCCCATTGGAGGCCGAAGGACGTAGTTAGGGGCTTTTGTTTCCTTGCAAGTGTCACAGTTGCGAATATAATTACGTACGTCATTTGCCAACCCAGGCCAGTAAAGATTTCTTCTTAACTTTTCTATGGTCTTTTGCATTCCACAGTGAGATGAGGTGACGTTGTCGTGAGCTTGCATCAAAACCTGGTTTCGCATTCGAGCTGGAACCCATAACTTCCATATATTCTTATCCTGCGCGTCGATTCCGCTGGCATGTTCAGTTTTCATATAAATAAACTGATTATCTACTTTAACGTCTGGAAATTTGGATTGTTGAAGGGTAAATTTATTTTTTAAGTCTCGATAATCACTATCAAAGAAAGCATTCGATTCCAAATCTATTATTGGTTTCTAACTCTGCCAATCCATCGTCACACAATCTGGATAATGCATCCGGCACGATGTGATCTTTTCCCTTTCTATGCGAAATTGTAAATTTGTAAGGCTGCAGTCGAAAAATCCATCGCGCAAGTCTACCGGATGCGTTTGGTTGTCGCATCAGCCACAATAGACTGGAGTGGTCCGTTATTACTTCGAATTCTTGTAACTCCAAGTAACATCTAAACTTTTCAATAGCTAGGATAACAGCTAAGCATTCTCGCTCTGTTACACTATAATTTCTTTGAGAACGACTTAATTTTTTTGACATAAACGCTAGGGGCATTTCATCATTTTCCGGCGATAACTGGACAAGGACAGCTCCTATCCCATAGTTACTAGCATCACAATGAAGATAAAATTTTTTTGTAAAATCGGGGTTTTGTAAAACTGGTGCAGAAGTGAGGACCACTTTAAGTTTTTCCATCGCCTCTTGAGCCTCTGCGGGCCAAACAAACTTTTTTTTAATAGATAATACATCGGTAATAGGACACGTTAATTCAGCATAGTTTGAAATAAAACGACGATACCATCCGCACACACCTAGGAATCCTCGAACTTGTTTGAGGTTTTTGGGTGGTGGCCAATTCCTAATACACGCAATTTTTGCGGAATCAGTACAAATACCTCCACTACCGATTACATACCCTAAATAATTCACTCTGTTTACACAGAAATGGCTTTTCTCAATATTTAAAGTCAAGTTAGCTTTACGAAATTGTTCGGCTAGTCGAACCAATACTGCAAGATGTTCTGAGAAAGTTTCTGAGATTATGCATACATAATATCCAATCTAGGTATCCAAAGACGCAATGTCGAAGATCGGGGGGTATAATCTCATCCATAAGTCGACACATTGTGGAAGGCGCGTTGCACAGGCCGAATGGCATGACCTTGAATTGGTACAGTGGTCTACCAGGAATAGTGAACGCTGTCAATGGCCTGGAATCTTGTTCTAACTCTATTTGCCAATACGCATCCTTTAAATCTAATTTTGAAATTATATTGGCCTTTGGCATTCGTGAAAAAATTCCTTCGATACTTGGCAACGGATAGGCATCTTTCTTGGTGGCCTCATTGAGCTTCCGTGCATCTAAGCAAAGACGGATTTTATTAGGTTTTATAACTAAACGCATAGGTGAGCTCCAAGCACTAGAACAGGGCTCTATGACGTCCAGCTCTAACATACGATCTATTTCCGAATAAAGCAGTTTTTCAACTGCTGGGCTAACTGGGTAAAAGCGTTGTTTTACCGGTCGTGCTTCTCCAACGTCGATGCGATGTTGGATTAGACTAGTGCGGCCTAAGCCTTCCTGACAATTTGGGAAAAGGTTTTTCACTACTTCTAGCTGTTATAACTGTACATTTGTCAAAGGATATGAGTTTGATTCTGGTTCATTTATCTGCGGGGATTTCTCTGACGGCTTACAGGGCAATTCCAGAACGCTAATCACGTTAGGAGCTAGTGCAAAAATTTTCCAAAAATCTATCCCTAATATGACTCTTTGTTTGATTGAGGGAATTATATACAGCTGCATTTGTTTTGTCATCTTCTTATAAGCCATTGGAACGGTAATAACCCCAAGAACCTCGTGAGCTTTCCCATCCGCTGTGTTTATATAAGATTTGAGGGACTTAAATTCGGGTAGCTCAGTAAATTTTTCCTTAGCTAGTGAAGACCCAATGCAACTTACATTCGCACCGGTGTCTAGCAGACCAAATTCTATAAATTCAAGAAACGACACTTCCGCATAGCAACGCGAATCGTTTCGATTGTTGAAAATAGAGGATACTAATAATTTTCTAGCATTTTTCATTCGTTTAAAATGGTTCTTACGACGCAATTTATTTCTTGAACTTGAAGGACGCTTTTCCTGAAAAATTCTATTTCTAATTTCTAAATAATTTCTTAGCCGCTCATGATAAGGGCGAAAACGTAAAAAGTCCTCCGGGATATTTTTCCCATCCGGGGATTTTTTTAAAATTGTTATAGCAGGTGAGGAAACAGCGGGACTACAAAGGACAGAGCTGGTATAATTTGTTTCTATTTGGATAGGGGCATCCTGTTGTTGGTGGATACACCCTTCTGTCGGTTTTCCGACCGACGCTGAATACATACTTTGCATTGTGGCTTATACACGTTTAGAGCTCCACAACCATAGCAAAATATGCGGCGCTGGGCCAGGCAATTCTCCCATACGTGTCCCTTCACATCACAATTCCAACAAGTAATATTTGCATGATGAATAGCGGCGATCTCTTCTTCTCCTTTATCCTCGCAATTCGACTCAGCTTCCATCTCAAGTTCTTCCACCGCATAAACTTGTCGGCGTTGCACTGGCGGTTTCGTCCTGGAAACTCCTTCGCTGCGATTGTTCAGCTCACTTACTAGATTTTCGTGCATCTGCACTAATCTTCGCAACTGACCTACCGAATGTACTGGTTGATATAACAACTTGTGACGTGCTTCCGGCAACAAATTATTTTTAAGAATTTCAATCAGCTCCTCTTCTTCGATTCTAACCGATGATTTATCTATTAATGAAACCACATCCTCATAAAAATTTTCAAAAGATTCCCCGTGTTTTTGTTTACGCGAACGTATTTGTTCCTTGCTGCTAAACTCTGACCTATAATCTCGATATTGTTGGCGTAAGGCTAGAGAAAAGTCTGCCCAAGTAATACGATTCACTTGTTTGTGATATCGCCAATACCAATCTCGTGCTCTTCCTATGAAAAGGACATGTATGTGTTTGCATACCGCATTTATATCTCCATCCAAAGTCTCATCGGTGAGCACTTTCACGCGATACATGAATTCATCTACACTCAACCCTACATCCGAACCATCGAAATGTAAATTCCATTTCTGCATTATCTCAACCACCTTACTTGGGTGTACCGAGGTGCGACTGGCTACCGAGTTTTGGGCTAACGGTGATGTTGGAACATGCGTAGGATACCGAGGGCTCACACTTAAGGATGACATTAATCTCGATACGGTTTGCTCAATCATGTTCTGTATAATAGAATAATCCACTGCCACCGGTTCTTCCCGACGAGTGTTGGCTGAACGAGCTGGGCGTCCTCTTCTTGGGTTTTGATAACGTCTTGCATGTGGCTCTACTGGATTTGTACCGTTGCTACCCTCGAGCTCTAATAATGGCACCTCAGTCCCTTCATTTACTCGGGGATCTGATACTGTGTTATGAGCAGATACATCCATCATTGATTTGGCTAAATTCCGGGTCACTACCCGAGTACTGGGTCCTGCGACTACAGGTTCTACTTGCTTCAACCGAGGCGAACAGTTTCCTATAACCACTTTTAGATTTTGGACTTCGGTTTCCTTGGCGCAATCTGGACAACTGTTGTTGGTTTGTAACCAATTCTCTAGACAATTTTTATGAAAAATATGCTTACAATTGGTAATATAACAGGATTGTGTATTTGTCAGAATATGACGACAAATATTGCATTTCTTCTCTAAAGTGTCGACTGATGCGGGACTTGGCATGGGGGTATGTTCTAGGGGCATACTACTTCAAAAATAAACTTTTCAATGGGGGCCATACCTAATGTATATAATGAATAGAGACAAAAATATTTTTATGTTTATATTTACATATATTCACATATATATAAACATATACACATATATATATCCATATATATATATATATATATTTGTTGTTTTTTTTTTTTTTGACAGCCAGCAAATATAGAAATGTAATTAAGGATAATCTTGGACTATTGTAACTTTAACAGATAAATCGTTAATTGTTGCAGACTGTGTAAACAATTTATACCCGCTTCCCTCCTCTCGGTAATGAGATACTTGTTCCAGACAAAGTTAGGCGGTATTGTAAACCAATCAGCAACAAAAATACAATCTTCAAAACCTTATCCTTTAACGGATATGATTACCAAATTCAATCCATTAGGACCACTACTAACTGTAAATCGAAATCTCTGTTGCATCCTTATTCGGCAGGGTATTCAGTCTTAGCTAAATACGCAAGATTCCAGAACAGTTGCCACAGTATTCCGACGTATTATCAGCAGCTGGCCTAATCAACCAAAAAAATAACCGAAAATTCAACTGAGCTTCAACTGTGAGAGTTGGAAGAGTGGTGCTAACGAACCATTAAATTTACTCTTGACATGCGGTTTAGTTTAAGTGGTCCCACCAACCGTGTGTATCGGCACTGTATTCGATCTTAGCCAAATACTAGAGATCCAAGATCCACATTATTGGTTCCACACTCATAAACCATCCACTTCCCTTGGGTGTCATTGAAAGTATTAGAACTTCCCTGCTCACAATTTTGTGGGTGTGAAGCTGCTAATTCAACATTTGTCACTGTTAAGGCTTTTATTTACTAGTTAATACTAATGCATTTGAACATGCAAACTCAGTATTCCACTTGCCCTCGTTTTTAAGACTTCCTCCCTTCTTTTTTTTTTTTTTTTTTTTTTATTTGGGATCCATCTTCAAAACCTCTATGTGATCAAACTATCGATATCAGCATGCCCCACGTTGGGCGCCAAAAACTTATGTAAGGTACATGTTTATTAACCAAGTCGGAGCTACAGAATCACAGCTGAGGTCGGGACCCTTTAATACCCTAGCTCTTTCGGGAGGAATGGGGTGGGTTGCTGTGACCTGTGGCTCTATTACATAGTTTAAATTATTGTAGAGTCCCTGCTGTAATAACTAGGAAGTGCTGGACTTCGAAAGGCAACAAAAAGATCCGAATATCGGACGAAATACTAATATTAAGGTGAATGTTCTAAGATATATGCTGGACTATCTAAATAAATGTAGCGGGATCTCAGATCGCATTCGATCCTCGCAGTCTTTACCCACCCAACCATGAATCTCCAAAGGCGAGTTGTGAGATTCTCTAAAAAAAACTTCTCTATTCCATTACATCATTTTGGTTGGCCCCATATACGCGACAATTACTCCATTGTTGGTTTTGCTGGATACAGGCTTAAATTTTTATTTTCTCGCATTATTCATTTTGAGGAGCGGTTTATGATCTTATCCTATTTAAAGTTAACACAATTGAGTAGCTTAAACGTTAATATGTTTCTGTAAAGATATTTGTATTTTTCTTAATTCTTAATCACTATATTTTCAGAAATTTCATTTTATATGTTGTATTTTTATCTATTGTTTCTTTTCATATGTGGGTTCGTAGTTATTTTTATTTATAATTAAAATTTTCTTGTTCTCTTTTCTTTTTTTTTTTTTTTTTTTTTTTTTTTAATGGGAATATTATTTTCTTCTGCCTTTACAAAGTTGGTTTAATATATTTATAAAGTTTTTTTTTTTTTTTATTCATTTTATAAAAAGTTAAGCTTAATGGAATATGATAGTTGAAGTATAAAAATTTAAAAAGATAAAAGCGAATATTCAATGATACTTTGCAAAGGGCAAATCATATTTATTCTTTTTATTTCTGTTCATTATACTTAAATCTATTTTATTTCTAGCTAAATTTGGTTTTATGAGGCCATAGCTTTGTTTTGTTGGACTTTAATTGGTTTTAGTTAGTTACTTATTGTTGGCCTGGAGTGCCAAGTGTGCATATAATTTTTTTGGCACCTGTAAGTATGCAATATAATTCAAGGCAAAAACTGTCGATTGGCGCCACCTATTGCGCATGCGCCACTGACCTTAAGCTTCCCAAGCTCCAAAGCTATATACCAAGCTGAAAGCTCTCCTGGGCGAAAGCTTCAAGCTTAGCCTGGGATAAGCTGCAGCCTAAAGCGGATAAAAGCTCAAGCGGGTGTGTGTATGTATATGAATCACGTTTTAATTATTAGTGCGGATTAGGTTTTGTTTTTCTTTTTGGGTGGTTATTTATTGGTTATGGCTTAGGGATTCTGATTAATTTCTTGTTTTGTTTGCGTGAATAAAAAATCTGGTAGAAATATTCGGGTGTTTCTCAAATTTTTTTATTTTTTTTGACTTACGTTTTCTCCGCTCCGATGAAAGGCCTTCCAACGATTGGGTGATTTCTTGTTGTCGTAGTTTTATATAGAGGAATATTTTCCCCACTGAAACTTAATTAATTATTCAATCACACAACAATTAACCAGGGGGACGGGGAGTTATCTGGTATATATAGATAAAATATTTTTGGCTTTATGACTATGGGATTTTATTAGTGTTGCACTTATACCAAAATACACAGCCCGTCACTTTTATCGCTTTGGTTTGGAAGTTCTGCGCTTGTTGATGATGAAAACAATTCGTACTTTCCTGTTTTATCTATTTTGCAATTTTTCTGACTCGTTAGTCTTAATGCTGTTGGTTTTAATTTCTCTGGCCTTTTAGTATTTTAGGTTATTATTTTTTTTTTTTTAGTATCATAATTAATTGGGTTTTTCCATATGGCATTGTGGATATTTATCTCTCTTATTATTTGTAATTTTTTTTTCCAGATTTACTTAAGATACATAATACGTTCTTAACTTTCTTCTTTAAGCACTTATTCTATACTACATTTTCTCTGTTTTTTTTTTTTGTAATATTTTGTTGTTGGAGTCTGGGTTGGTTTGTTTTATTTGATGATTTAATTAATTTGCCGGTGTGGCTGCTGCTGTCGATGAGCTGCCTCCGTCTCCAGGGGATGAAAAAGCTGGGGCTTTCTTCCTAGCGTCATGGAGTAGCGATCAGGAGCATGGCTTCCAGAAGTTTCGGAATGGGTCCAGCAGCGGTGCCTCTCCGCTTCCAGAGGGCTTTGGTTACGGCTCCTGGCCGGGCACGGGAGGACACGTGGCACGTTCACAAGTTATATATGGGGCGGTTATAATTATTTGGTTGGTTCGATTTTTTTTCTTGCACAGTTGTTGTAACTTTATTTGTGGTTTTGGTGTCTTTTAAATTTGCGGGTTTTTTTTTTGGTTGGTGTTCTTTTTGGTTTTGGTGTGAAAAAAAACTCGACACTATTTAATTTATGCTATGTATTTTTTTGTTCAGCCGCCACGTGTTAGATAAATTTTCGCCGACCGACGTTTTACCATTAGTTGCATCCGCACGCTGCAAAAATTTTTAAAAAGGAGAAGGGCTTTGGCTGAGATCAGCTCCCTTTTATACCTGCTTGTGCTCGCACAAGCCGCCGGATGCAAGCGGAGACAACAAAGTTGGCTGCGTTTCGAAAGCTCCCTTAAGCGATCTATCGCTAACCTTGAGCATGCTCCGTTTGCGTAAAAGTTTCATTTTTTCGGAGGCTAGGCTTTTTGCGTGCTCAGATGCACTGCTCTGCCTACGATTCGTCCGTTACAGCGCAGGCGACAAATTTGTCGCAAATAATTAGCGCTGCAACTCTATATATATTTTTTTTTTTTTTTTACGTGGCGTGCTGACCATTACAGGTTTCCAAATTCAAACGGATGTATCTTCGCCAATAATTGTCAGAAGTTAGAATTTCTTTCAACATTATGAAGCCCTTTTTATATATTTTGACTCTGCTTCAAAAGCTGAAAATATGTAGTCTCGAAGTCATTTCGAGAAATTGACGTTTGAAGTTTCTGTTTCCAAATTCAAACGGATGTATCTTCGCCAATAATTGTCAGAAGTTAGAATTTCTTTCAACATTATGAACCCCTTTTTATATATTTTGATTCTGCATCAAAAGCTGAAAATATGTAGTCTCGAAGTCATTTCGAGATATTGGCGGTTTAAGTTTCGGTTTCCAAATTCAACCGGATGTATCTTCGCCAATAATTGTCAGCAGTTAGAATTTCTTTCAATATTATGAAGCCCTTTTTATATATTTTGATTCTGCATCAAAAGCTGAAAATATGTAGTCTTGAAGTCATTTCGAGAAATCGACGTTTTAAGTCTCTGTTTCCAAATTCAAACGGATGTATCTTCGCCAATAATTGTCAGAAGCTAGAATTTCTTTCAACATTATGAAGCCCTTTTTATATATTTTGACTCTGCTTCAAAAGCTGAAAATATGTAGTTTCGAAGTCATTTCGAGAAATTGACGTTTTAAGTTTCTGTTTCCAAATTCAAACGGATGTATCTTCGCCAATAATTGTCAGAAGTTAGAATTTCTTTCACCATTATGAAGCCCTTTTTATATACGAGTATTTTGACTCTGCATCAAAAGCTGAAAATACGTAGTCTCGAAGTCATTTCGAGATATTGGCGGTTTAAGTTTCTTTTCCCAAATTCAAACGGATGTATCTTCGCCAATAATTGTCAGAAGTCAGAATTTCTTTCAACATTATGAAGCCCTTTTTATATATTTTGACTCTGCATCAAAAGCTGAAAATTTGTAGTCTCGAAGTCATTTCGAGAAATTGACGTTTTAAGTTTCTGTTTCCAAATTCAACCGGATGTATCTTCGGCAATAATTGTCAGAAGTCAGAATTTCTTTCAACATTATGAAGCCCTTTTTATATATTTTGACTCTGCATCAAAAGCTGAAAATTTGTAGTCTTGAAGTCATTTCGAGAAATCGACGTTTTAAGTCTCTGTTTCCAAATTCAACCGGATGTATCTTCGCCAATAATTGTCAGCAGTTAGAATTTCTTTCAATATTATGAAGCCCTTTTTATATATTTTGATTCTGCATCAAAAGCTGAAAATATGTAGTCTTGAAGTCATTTCGAGAAATCGACGTTTTAAGTCTCTGTTTCCAAATTCAAACGGATGTATCTTCGCCAATAATTGTCAGAAGTTAGAATTTCTTTCAACATTATGAAGCCCTTTTTATATATTTTGATTCTGCATCAAAAGCTGAAAATATGTAGTCTCGAAGTCATTTCGAGATATTGGCGGTTTAAGTTTCTTTTCCCAAATTCAAACGGATGTATCTTCGCCAATAATTGTCAGAAGTCAGAATTTCTTTCAACATTATGAAGCCTTTTTTATATATTTTGACTCTGCATCAAAAGGTGAAAATTTGTAGTCTCGAAGTCATTTCGAGATATTGGCGGTTTAAGTTTCTTTTCCCAAATTCAAACGGATGTATCTTCGCCAATAATTGTCAGAAGTCAGAATTTCTTTCAACATTATGAAGCCATTTTTATATATTTTGATTCCGCATCAAAAGCTGAAAATTTGTAGTCGCGAAGTCATTTCGAGAAATTGACGTTTTAAGTTTCCGTTTCCAAATTCCACCGGATGTATCCTCGCCCATAATTGTCAGAAGTTAGAATTTCCTTTCAACAATATGAAGCCCTTTTTATATACGAGTATTTTGACTCTGCATCAAAAGCTGAAAATATGTAGTCTCGAAGTCATTTCGAGAAATTGACGTTTTAAGTTTCGGTTTCCAAATTCAAACGGATGTATCTTCGCCAATAATTGTCAGAAGTTAGAATTTCTTTCAACATTATGAACCCCTTTTTATATATTTTGATTCTGCATCAAAAGCTGAAAATATGTAGTCTCGAAGTCATTTCGAGATATTGGCGGTTTAAGTTTCTTTTCCCAAATTCAAACGGATGTATCTTCGCCAATAATTGTCAGAAGTCAGAATTTCTTTCAACATTATGAAGCCCTTTTTATATATTTTGATCTGCATCAAAGCTGAAAATTTGTAGTCGCGAAGTCATTCGAGAAATTGACGTTTAAGTTTCGGTTTCCAAATTCAACCGGATGTATCTTCGCCAATAATTGTCAGCAGTTAGAATTTCTTTCAATATTATGAAGCCCTTTTTATATATTTTGATTCTGCATCAAAAGCTGAAAATATGTAGTCTTGAAGTCATTTCGAGAAATCGACGTTTTAAGTCTCTGTTTCCAAATTCAAACGGATGTATCTTCGCAATAATTGTCAGAAGTTAGAATTTCTTTCAACATTATGAAGCCCTTTTTATATATTTTGACTCTGCTTCAAAAGCTGAAAATATGTAGTTTCGAAGTCATTTCGAGAAATTGACATTTTAAGTTTCTGTTTCCAAATTCAAACGGATGTATCTTCGCCAATAATTGTCAGAAGTTAGAATTTCTTTCACCATTATGAAGCCCTTTTTATATACGAGTATTTTGACTCTGCATCAAAAGCTGAAAATACGTAGTCTCGAAGTCATTTCGAGATATTGGCGGTTTAAGTTTCTTTTCCCAAATTCCAACGGATGTATCTTCGCCAATAATTGTCAGAAGTCAGAATTTCTTTCAACATTATGAAGCCCTTTTTATATATTTTGACTCTGCATCAAAAGCTGAAAATTTGTAGTCGCGAAGTCATTTCGAGAAATTGACGTTTTAAGTTTCGGTTTCCAAACTCAACCGGATGTATCTTCGCCAATAATTGTCAGCAGTTAGAATTTCTTTCAATATTATGAAGCCCTTTTTATATATTTTGATTCTGCATCAAAAGCTGAAAATATGTAGTCTTGAAGTCATTTCGAGAAATCGACGTTTTAAGTCTCTGTTTCCAAATTCAACCGGATGTATCTTCGCCAATAATTGTCAGCAGTTAGAATTTCTTTCAATATTATGAAGCCCTTTTTATATATTTTGATTCTGCATCAAAAGCTGAAAATATGTAGTCGTGAAGTCATTTCGAGAAATCGACGTTTTAAGTCTCTGTTTCCAAATTCAAACGGATGTATCTTCGCCAATAAGTGTCAGAAGTTAGAATTTTTTTCAACATTATGAACCCCTTTTTATATATTTTGATTCTGCATCAAAAGCTGAAAATATGTAGTCTCGAAGTCATTTCGAGATATTGGCGGTTTAAGTTTCTTTTCCCAAATTCAAACGGATGTATCTTCGCCAATAATTGTCAGAAGTCAGAATTTCTTTCAACATTATGAAGCCCTTTTTATATATTTTGATTCTGCATCAAAAGCTGAAAATATGTAGTCTCGAAGTCATTTCGAGATATTGGCGGTTTAAGTTTCTTTTCCCAAATTCAAACGGATGTATCTTCGCCAATAATTGTCAGAAGTCAGAATTTCTTTCAACATTATGAAGCCATTTTTATATATTTTGATTCTGCATCAAAAGCTGAAAATTTGTAGTCGCGAAGTCATTTCGAGAAATTGACGTTTTAAGTTTCGGTTTCCAAATTCAACCGGATGTATCTTCGCCAATAATTGTCAGAAGTTAGAATTTCTTTCAACATTATGAAGCCCTTTTTATATACGAGTATTTTGACTCTGCATCAAAAGCTGAAAATATGTAGTCTCGAAGTCATTTCGAGAAATTGACGTTTTAAGTTTCGGTTTCCAAATTCAAACGGATGTATCTACGCCAATAATTGTCAGAAGTTAGAATTTCTTTCAACATTATGAAGCCCTTTTTATATATTTTGATTCTGCATCAAAAGCTGAAAATATGTAGTCTCGAAGTCATTTCGAGAAATTGACGTTTTAAGTTTCTGTTTCCAAATTCAAACGGATGTATCTTCGCCAATAATTGTCAGAAGTTAGAATTTCTTTCAACATTATGAAGCCCTTTTTATATATTTTGACTCTGCATCACAAGCTGAAAATATGTAGGCTCGAAGTCATTTCGAGAAATTGACGTTTTAAGTTTCTGTTTCCAAATTCAAACGGATGTATCTTCGCCAATAATTGTCAGAAGTTAGAATTTCTTTCAACATTATGAACCCCTTTTTATATATTTTGATTCTGCATCAAAAGCTGAAAATATGTAGTCTCGAAGTCATTTCGAGATATTGGCGGTTTAAGTTTCTTTTCCCAAATTCAAATGTATGTATCTTCGCCAATAATTGTCAGAAGTCAGAATTTCTTTCAACATTATGAAGCCCTTTTGATATATTTTGACTCTGCATCAAAAGCTGAAAATTTGTAGTCGCGAAGTCATTTCGAGAAATTGACCATTTAAGTATCTGTTTCCAAATTCAAACGGATGTATCTTCGCCAATAATTGTCAGAAGTTAGAATTTCTTTCAACATTATGAAGCCCTTTTTATATATTTTGATTCTGCATCAAAAGCTGAAAATATGTAGTCTCGAAGTCATTTCGAGAAATTGACGTTTTAAGTTTCTGTTTCCAAATTCAAACGGGTTGTATCTTCGTCAATAATTTTCAAAAGTTAGAATTTCTTCAACATTATGAAGCCTTTTTTATATATTTTGATTCTGCATCAAAAGCGGAAAATATGTAGTCTCGAAGTCATTTCGAGAAATTGACGTTTTAAGTTTCTGTTTCCAAATTCAAACGGATGTATCTTCGCCAATAACTGTCAGAAGTTAGAATTTCTTTCAACATTATGAAGCCCTTTTTATATATTTTGACTCTGCATCAAAAGCTGAAAATATGTAGTCGCGAAGTCATTTCGAGAAATTGACGTTTTAAGTTTCTGTTTCCAAATTCAAACGGATGTATCTTCGCCAATAATTGTCAGAAGTTAGAATTTCTTTCAACATTATGAAGCCCTTTTTATATATTTTGATTCTGCATCAAAAGCTGAAAATATGTAGTCTCGAAGTCATTTCGAGAAATTGACGATTTAAGTTTCTGTTTCCAAATTCAAACTGATGTATCTTCGCCAATAATTGTCAGAAGTTAGAATTTCTTTCAATATTATGAAGCCCTTTTTATATACGAGTATTTTGACTCTGCATCAAAAGCTGAAAATATGTAGTCTCGAAGTCATTTCGAGAAATTGACGTTTTAAGTTTCGGTTTCCAAATTCAAACGGATGTATCTACGCCAATAATTGTCAGAAGTTAGAATTTCTTTCAACATTATGAAGCCCTTTTTATATATTTTGATTCTGCATCAAAAGCTGAAAATATGTAGTCTCGAAGTCATTTCGAGAAATTGACGTTTTAAGTTTCTGTTTCCAAATTCAAACGGATGTATCTTCGCCAATAATTGTCAGAAGTTAGAATTTCTTTCAACATTATGAAGCCCTTTTTATATATTTTGATTCTGCATCAAAAGCTGAAAATATGTAGTCTCGAAGTCATTTCGAGAAATTGACGTTTTAAGTTTCTGTTTCCAAATTCAAACGGATGTATCTTCGCCAATAACTGTCAGAAGTTAGAATTTCTTTCAACATTATGAAGCCCTTTTTATATATTTTGACTATGCATCAAAAGCTGAAAATATGTAGTCTTGAAGTCATTTCGAGAAATTGACGTTTTAAGTTTCTGTTTCCAAATTCAAACGGATGTATCTTCGCCAATAATTGTCAGAAGTTAGAATTTCTTTCAACATTATGAAGCCCTTTTTATATATTTTGATTCTGCATCAAAAGCTGAAAATTTGTAGTCGCGAAGTCATTTCGAGAAATTGACGTTTTAAGTTTCTGTTTCCAAATTCAACCGGATGAATCTTCGCCAATAATTGTCAGAAGTTAGAATTTCTTTCAACATTATGAAGCCTTTTTTATATATTTTGATTCTGCATCAAAAGCTGAAAATATGTAGTCTCGAAGTCATTTCGAGAAATTGACGTTTTAAGTTTCGGTTTCCAAATTCAAACGGATGTATCTTCGCCAATAATTGTCAGAAGTTAGAATTTCTTTCAACATTATGAAGCCCTTTTTATATATTTTGATTCTGCATCAAAAGCTGAAAATATGTAGTCTCGAAGTCATTTCGAGAAATTGACGTTTGAAGTTTCTGTTTCCAAATTCAAACGGATGTATCTTCGCCAATAATTGTCAGAAGTTAGAATTTCTTTCAACATTATGAACCCCTTTTTATATATTTTGATTCTGCATCAAAAGCTGAAAATATGTAGTCTCGAAGTCATTTCGAGATATTGGCGGTTTGAGTTTCTTTTCCCAAATTCAAATGTATGTATCTTCGCCAATAATTGTCAGAAGTCAGAATTTCTTTCAACATTATGAAGCCCTTTTGATATATTTTGACTCTGCATCAAAAGCTGAAAATTTGTAGTCGCGAAGTCATTTCGAGAAATTGACGTTTTAAGTTTCGGTTTCCAAATTCAAGCGGATGTATCTTCGCCAATAATTGTCAGCAGTTAGAATTTCTTTCAACATTATGAAGCCCTTTTTATATATTTTGATTCTGCATCAAAAGCTGAAAATATGTAGTCTTGAAGTCATTTCGAGAAATTGACGTTTTAAGTTTCTGTTTCCAAATTCAAACGGATGTATCTTCGCCAATAATTGTCAGAAGTTAGAATTTCTTTCAACATTATGAAGCCCTTTTTATATATTTTGATTCTGCATCAAAAGCTGAAAATATGTAGTCTCGAAGTCATTTCGAGAAATTGACGTTTTAAGTTTCTGTTTTCAAATTCAAACGGATGTGTCTTCGCCAATAATTGTCAGAAGTTAGAATTTCTTTCAACATTATGAAGCCTTTTTTATATATTTTGATTCTGCATCAAAAGCTGAAAATATGTAGTCTCGAAGTCATTTCGAGAAATTGACGTTTTAAGTTTCTGTTTCCAAATTCAAACGGATGTATCTTCGCCAATAACTGTCAGAAGTTAGAATTTCTTTCAACATTATGAAGCCCTTTTTATATATTTTGATTCTGCATCAAAAGCTGAAAATATGTAGTCTCGAAGTCATTTCGAGAAATTGACGATTTAAGTTTCTGTTTCCAAATTCAAACGGATGTATCTTCGCCAATAATTGTCAGAAGTTAGAATTTCTTTCAACATTATGAAGCCCTTTTTATATACGAGTATTTTGACTCTGCATCAAAAGCTGAAAATATGTAGTCTCGAAGTCATTTCGAGAAATTGACGTTTTAAGTTTCGGTTTCCAAATTCAAACGGATGTATCTTCGCCAATAATTGTCAGAAGTTAGAATTTCTTTCAACATTATGAAGCCCTTTGTATATATTTTGATTCTGCATCAAAAGCTGAAAATATGTAGTCTCGAAGTCATTTCGAGAAATTGACGTTTTAAGTTTCTGTTTCCAAATTCAAACGGATGTATCTTCGCCAATAATTGTCAGAAGTTAGAATTTCTTTCAACATTATGAAGCCCTTTTTATATAATTTGACTCTGCATCAAAAGCTGAAAATTTGTAGTCGCGAAGTCATTTCGAGAAATTGACGTTTTAAGTTTCGATTTCCAAATTCAACCGGATGTATCTTCGCCAATAATTGTCAGCAGTTAGAATTTCTTTCAACATTATGAAGCCCTTTTTATATATTTTGATTCTGCATCAAAAGCTGAAAATATGTAGTCTTGAAGTCATTTCGAGAAATTGACGTTTTAAGTTTCTGTTTTCCAAATTCAAACGGATGTATCTTCGCCAATAATTGTCAGAAGTTAGAATTTCTTTCAACATTATGAAGCCCTTTTTATATATTTTGATTCTGCATCAAAAGCTGAAAATATGTAGTCTCGAAGTCATTTCGAGAAATCGACGTTTTAAGTTTCTGTTTTCAAATTCAAACGGATGTATCTTCGCCAATAATTGTCAGAAGTTAGAATTTCTTTCAACATTATGAAGCCCTTTTTATATATTTTGACCCTGCATCAAAAGCTGAAAATATGTAGTCTCGAAGTCATTTCGAGAAATTGACGTTTTAAGTTTCTGTTTCCAAATTCAAACGGATGTATCTTCGCCAATAACTGTCAGAAGTTAGAATTTCTTTCAACATTATGAAGCCCTTTTTATATATTTTGACTATGCATCAAAAGCTGAAAATATGTAGTCTCGAAGTCATTTCGAGAAATTGACGTTTTAAGTTTCTGTTTCCAAATTCAA
>NW_025063259.1:0-17634 GCF_018153295.1 Drosophila grimshawi | reverse complement strand
GTCTCGAAGTCAATTTGAGAAATTGACGTTTTAAGTTTCTGTTTCCAAATTCAAACGGATGTATCTTCGCCAATAATTGTCAGAAGTTAGAATTTCTTTCAACATTATGAAGACCTTTTTATATATTTTGACCCTGCATCAAAAGCTGAAAATATGTAGTCTCGAAGTCAATTCGAGAAATTGACGTTTTAAGTTTCTGTTTCCAAATTCAAACGGATGTATCTTCGCCAATAATTGTCAGAAGTTAGAATTTCTTTCAACATTATGAAGCCCTTTTTATATATTTTGACTATGCATCAAAAGCTGAAAATATGTAGTCTCGAAGTCCTTTTGAGAAATAGACGGTTTAAGTTTCTGTTTCCAAATTCAAACGGATGTATCTTCGCCAATAATTGTCAGAAGTTAGAATTTCTTTCAACATTATGAAGCCCTTTTTATATATTTTGATTCCGCATCAAAAGCTGAAAATATGTAGTCTCGAAGTCAATTTGAGAAATTGACGTTTTAAGTTTCTGTTTTCAAATTCAAACGGATGTATCTTCGCCAATAATTGTCAGAAGTTAGAATTTCTTTCAACATTATGAAGCCCTTTTTAAAGATTTTGACTCTGCATCAAAAGCTGAAAATATGTAGTCTCGAAGTCATTTCGAGAAATTGACGTTTTAAGTTTCTGTTTCCAAATTCAAACGGATGTATCTTCGCCAATAATTGTCAGAAGTTAGAATTTCTTTCAACATTATGAAGCCCTTTTTATATATTTTGACTCTGCATCAAAAGCTTAAAATATGTAGTCTTGAACTCATTTCGAGAAATTGACGTCTTAAGTTTCTGTTTCCAAATTCAAACGGATGTATCTTCGCCAATAATTGTCAGAAGTTAGAATTTCTTTCAACATTATGAAGCCCTTTTTATATATTTTGACTCTGCATCAAAAGCTGAAAATATGTAGTCTCGAAGTCATTTCGAGAAATTGACGTTTTAAGTTTCGGTTTCCAAATTCAAACGGATGTATCTTCGCCAATAATTGTCAGAAGTTAGAATTTCTTTCAACATTATGAAGCCCTTTTTATATATTTTGACTCTGCATCAAAAGCTGAAAATATGTAGTCTCGAAGTCATTTCGAGAAATTGACGTTTTAAGTTTCTGTTTCCAAATTCAAACGGATGTATCTTCGCCAATAATTGTCAGAAGTTAGAATTTCTTTCAACATTATGAACCCCTTTTTTATATATTTTGATTCTGCATCAAAAGCTGAAAATATGTAGTCTCGAAGTCATTTCGAGATATTGGCGGTTTAAGTTTCTTTTCCCAAATTCAAACGGATGTATCTTCGCCAATAATTGTCAGAAGTTAGAATTTCTTTCAACATTATGAAGCCCTTTTTATATATTTTGACTCTGCATCAAAAGCTGAAAATATGTAGTCTCGAAGTCATTTCGAGAAATTGACGTTTTAAGTTTCTGTTTCCAAATTCAAACTGATGTATCTTCGCCAATAATTGTCAGAAGTTAGAATTTCTTTCAACATTATGAAGCCCTATTGTTGGGAAATGGGGGGTTTGGGGGGGGGGGTTAGGAGGCAAAACCCGGGGCCCAACACCATAAATACCAGAAAAATTTCGTGGGGTTTTTTTTTTTTTAAATTTTTTTAAATTTTTTTTTAACGGTGGGGGGGCGTGTCGCTGCTCCGGGGAAAGAGGAGAGTAGCAAAATTAAATTACGCGACGTCGTGCTCGTCTTTTCTTTGAGGGATTGAGGGACGCGCCTCCAGGAGGTGTTGTTATATCTATATGGAGAATGTGGAAAAAAGAAAATAAAAAAGTTGGTTTTTTAAATTTTTTATAATACTTTCCCGAAAAAAAAAATGTTCCCCTAAAAAAAAAAATACTCTTCTAAAAAAAATATATGTCTCCCCCACGCAAAAGGGCTCGCGGGATTTGGGGCCCCCCCGACCCTTTCGTCGGGACGTCTGCTGGCATCTGTTCTGTTTGCATATACTCCACTTCAATGTCGCCGCTCAGGTACTTTTGCTTGATGAAGTGGTGGCGTACATCTATGTGTTTTGTACGCGGGTGAAACCCGAAGCCAGTAACCAGTTTTTGTGCGCTCTGATTGTCATTATAAAGACGCACCGTGGCGCAGTCTTTGCCAACACTGTTTAGTAGGGCCTTCAGATATAGTGCCTCCTTGACCGCTTCGGACATCGCAAGGTAATCCGACTCAGTACTCGATAGTGCCACACGTTGCTTGCGTGCCTCCCAGCACACAGCTGCTCCCGATAGTATGAACGCCTGCACTGAATAGGAGCGCCTATCGCTTAGATTCGCTCCCCAATCTGCATCGACCACGCCAAATAGATCCTCGCCTGTTTGCTTGTATAACAGGCCCAATTTCTTTGTACCGCTTAGATACCTCAATATGCGTTTCGCTGCCTTCCAGTGCTCGACATTGTAATTGCTGTTGAACTGACTCATAATGCTCACAGCAAACGCAATATCCGGGCGTGTCGTAACTTAAAGAAACATTAAAGCACCAATTAAGCTTTGATAAGGATACTTTCGCATTTCGCCTTCGTCGATAATCTCAGGACGCTTCAGGTTACACTTTGCCTCGATTGGTGTCAATGCAGGCTTGCATTTGATCATGCCAAATTTCTTCAATATGGCACCAACATATTGTTCCTGTGAAATGAATATCCAGTGCTTGTCTATGCTCTGCTTAAATTGTATGCCTAGGCAAGTCCTCACTTTGCCGATATCCTTCATCTCAAAAGCATTGCAGAGATCTGCCTTAATATTTTCCATCCACGTAGGGTAATTTGATGCTAACAATAAGTCATCAACGTATATCGTAATAAGCAGAGTTTTGCTCCCTTGTCTCCTTACAAATAAGCATGGGTCCTGTTTGGTGGGCTCCAATCCACTCTCCAGTAATTTAGTGGTCAACTTGTGGTACCAACGTAGGCCAGATTGCCGCAGTCCATAAAGGGCCTTCCGTATTAGACAAACAGGATTCTTGGAGTTGCTTATTCCTTTCCGCCAAGCTGCAGCGGTTTTTACATATGCCGCTCCTTGAGGGGTGTCCCTTGTTCCGATCGGTGATCCTGATTCTAACTTTTCCATGAAGTCGGTAAATCCCTCTGGTATATCCATGAAGACGCTCTCTTCGAGCTCTCCATTTAAATATGCCGTAACCACATCCATTTGGTGGATTTCCATGTCAGGTTCTACTGCTAATGATATAAGCAGTCTGACCGATGTAAATCGTACTACGGGTGAATAAGTGTCATGATAATCTTCTCCTGGTCGCTGAGCGTATCCCTTGGCCACCAGACGCACTTTCTTCTTGCCTGCAGCGCTGCCGTCATCCTTTGTGCGAAATACCATTCTGTTGCCGATAACTTTACGATCGGCTGGTCGTTCTACGAGGTCCCACGTTTCATTTAGCACTTGAGCTAAAAACTCGTCCTCGATTGCTTTAGTCCACGCGTCTGCTTCCTTAGAATTTTTAGCTTCTTGCAACGTAGACGGACCGTCTACGCATGTAAAAGCCATTTCGCACTCCTCAATGATGTCATCCTCTGCCTTGGCGTCTCCCGTCTCATCATTGCTGCTGCTGCATCGTACCTCTTTGTACAATTTTCGTGGCCTTCCGCGTTGACCCGTCCGAATAGTTTTTGGACGCCCCCGACCACGACGCGGATTGTGTAGTTCTTGCTTCTCCTCCTCGGATTCGTCCATCGCATCCTCACAGTGCTCACTTGGCTCATTTGTTGTGATGACGACGTCAATGTCTTCTTTGCCATAGAATTCTTCACATTTCGTTTTGAAACCTGGAATATCCAAGAATTTTACATCTTTAGATATGATCACCTTGCACCGGCACGTATAATCGATACGCTTTCGAGCTTGTTGCGTATCCAAGCAGAATGCACTCTTCAGATCTGGAATCGAATTTGCCTTTCTTGACGCCTTTCTCAAGCGCAAATGACTTTGTGCCAAACGTTCGCATGAGTCGGGATGTTTTTTGTCCACATAGTGTAGGGAATCCCTCCAGATAGTCCTTTCGTTGGGCATCTGTTGCGAATGTAGCAAGCTGTGTTTACAGCTTCTGCCAAAAACATTGGAGGCGCTCGCGCTTGTCTCATCATGCACCTGGCCATTTCCACAAGGATTCTGTTTTGCCTCTCAGCCAATCCGTTTTGCTGCGGCATGTATGGGGCACTAAGCCTACGCCGGATGCCATGCTTCTTTAGATAGTTATCAAATTCCACGTTGCAATATTCGGTTCCGTTGTCCGATTGTAGTGCTTTTATTTTCCTTCCGGTGAAGTTTTCCACTTCTGCTTTATATTGCTTGAACATTTTAAACACCTCAGACTTTTGTTAAGGAAATATATCTCGCAATATCTTGACTGATCATCGATAAAGGTTACATAATACCTGTAACCACTCATGGACTCTTTCCTCATTGGCCCGCACACGTCGCTGTGTATAATTTCGAGCAAATCAGTCGTTCTCTTATCAGTTGTAGTTTTATAAGTTTTTGTAGTTTGTTTCTCAGTTATACATACTTCACATTTCGACAATTTTTCGTTGTCTTTGACATTCATACCGTACACTTTGCCGCTTTTCGCCATGCTATTTAAATCTCCTTCGTTTAAGTGTCCCATGCGGTAATGCCACATGTCAATATTCTTTTGACTGCGCCCTTCTATGCTGTTTGCTTGGATCCGCTCACTGTCCAAGTAGTATAGGTTTCCATATCTTTTTGCACGCAACCAAACCATATTATTGTTTTTCATTATCAACGCATCGTTTTTTCTGAAATGGACCTCGTAACCTCTGTCTGTGATCTTTGCGATCGACAGCAGACTTTGTCTCAGATCGGGCACACAAAGCACTTCACTCAGAGTTACATTCTCTTTTGTTTGATTTTCTTCAACTGCGATTCGTACATCACCGACTCCACTGATCTGTGTCGTTTCATTGTTTGCCAAATGCAATGTCTTTTCGATCATTGCGATATTTTCAAAGGAATCCACATTTGAAGTCATATGCGCCGTACATCCACTGTCTAGGCACCACATACCAACTTTATTTACACAGAAATTGGTCTGACAAGCGAGCGTGGCTTCTTCAGCTCTCTTTGCTCTCTCTCTTTGGTTCTCTGGCTCTTCGCCTTTGCCTTTTGCCTTGTTACGACAGTTGCGCGCTATATGTCCCGTTTTATTGCAAGTAAAACATTTTCTGATCTCTCGCATTTTTGCCGGCTTATCGCGTTTACCGTTTTGTCGGTGAGCGAACATTACGTTTTGTTCTTCACGTTCACACTTAGTTTTGCGCGCATTTACTTCTTCTAGTATTTTTACTTTTAGAACATCTGACCTTGGAAGATCATCTCTTGCTTCCATTGCGCACCATAACGTTTCGTATGATTCGGGCAAACTGTAACGCAGCAGTATGCTGAGCAAATCATCGCCTATTGTCACGCCAATTTCTCTGAGTTGCTTCACAGCCTCGAAGAACTCGTACACATGTTGGCGCGCATTGCCATCTTCACTTAGCCGCGACAATGCGATTTTCTTCAGGAGAGATGCTTTCCGCACTGGTCCTCTTGATTGAAATGTTTCCCTAAGCTTTGTCCAGCAGTTGGCAGCTGACGTACATCCTTCAATTACGGCCAATTCGGATGGCCTAATCGCCAACACGATATCCGCACGTGCTTTTTCGTCATACGTTTTCCATATGGCGGAGTCGTTCCCGTCCGTGAGAGGGCACTTCTTAGTGCCGTCCACGTACTGCCATAGGTCGTTCTTCACTAGTACGGCTTGCATTTGTAATTTCCATGTATCGTAATTTTCTGCACACAGTGGTTCTATTTTTATACAGGCACTCATTTTTTCACTTTTTGCATTTATAACCTTCTATTGTTCTCAAGTGATTATTATAATTTTCCGCGCAGTGGAAGCGTGCTGGGCCCATAACCTGTTGGAAATTTGGGGTTATGGATGCAGGCTTACTGATCGAAACACCGGGCCCATGACCATTAATAACACGAGGAGATTTCTATAGAGGTTATGTTCATATAAACGTTTTAATAACTTTTCGTCGAGCGCTGCGCGACCTTCTCTGCTTAATGGAATGGAACGACTAAATTACGCTAATCGATGTTCTGCTCGTCTTTACAGTGATCTGTTGAGAGACTCGCATACAGGATGTTATGGTAACTCTATGTACATTGTGCATACAGAACTATGTAAACATTGTTGCTTTAACATATTATTATACTATTCGCGATAATAACAATACCTTTTTATATATTTTGACTCTGCATCAAAAGCTGAAAATATGTAGTCTCGAAGTCATTTCGAGAAACTGACGTTTTAAGTTTCTGTTTCCAAATTCAAATGGATGTATCTTCGCCAATAATTGTCAGAAGTTAGAATTTCTTTCAACATTATGAAGCCCTTTTTATATATTTTGACTCTGCATCAAAAGCTGAAAATATGTAGTCTCGAAGTCATTTCGAGATATTGGCGGTTTAAGTTTATTTTCCCAAATTCAACCGGATGTATCTTCGCCAATAATTGTCAGAAGTTAGAATTTCTTTCAACATTATGAAGCCCTTTTTATATATTTTGATTCTGCATCAAAAGCTGAAAATATGTAGTCTCGAAGTCATTTCGAGAAATTGACGTTTTAAGTTTCTGTTTCCAAATTCAAACGGATGTATCTTCGCCAATAATTGTCAGAAGTTAGAATTTCTTTCAACATTATGAAGCCCTTTTTATATATTTTGATTCTGCATCAAAAGCTGAAAATATGTAGTCTCGAAGTCATTTCGCGAAATTGACGTTTTAAGTTTCTGTTTCCAAATTCAAACGGATGTATCTTCGCCAATAATTGTCAGAAGTTAGAATTTCTTTCAACATTATGAAGCCCTTTTTAAAGATTTTGACTCTGCATCAAAAGCTGAAAATATGTAGTCTCGAAGTCATTTCGAGAAATTGACGTTTTAAGTTTCTGTTTCCAAATTCAAACGGATGTATCTTCGGCAATAATTGTCAGAAGTTAGAATTTCTTTCAACATTATGAAACCCTTTTTATATATTTTGATTCTGCATCAAATGCTGAAAATATGTAGTCTCGAAGTCATTTCGAGAAATTGACGTTTTAAGTTTCTGTTTCCAAATTCAAACGGATGTATCTTCGCCAATAATTGTCAGAAGTTAGAATTTCTTTCAACATTATGAAGCCCTTTTTAAAGATTTTGACTCTGCATCAAAAGCTGAAAATATGTAGTCTCGAAGTCATTTCGAGATATTGGCGGTTTAAGTTTATTTTCCCAAATTCAACCGGATGTATCTTCGCCAATAATTGTCAGAAGTTAGAATTTCTTTCAACATTATGAAGTCCTTTTTATATATTTTGATTCCGCATCAAAAGCTGAAAATATGTAGTCTCGAAGTCATTTCGAGAAATTGACGTTTTAAGTTTCTGTTTCCAAATTCAAACGGATGTATCTTCGCCAATAATTGTCAGAAGTTAGAATTTCTTTCAACATTATGAAGCCCTTTTTAAAGATTTTGACTCTGCATCAAAAGCTGAAAATATGTAGTCTCGAAGTCATTTCGAGAAATTGACGTTTTAAGTTTCTGTTTCCAAATTCAAACGGATGTATCTTCGGCAATAATTGTCAGAAGTTAGAATTTCTTTCAACATTATGAAGCCCTTTTTATATATTTTGATTCTGCATCAAAAGCTGAAAATATGTAGTCTCGAAGTCATTTCGAGAAATTGACGTTTTAAGTTTCTGTTTCCAAATTCAAACGGATGTATCTTCGCCAATAATTGTCAGAAGTTAGAATTTCTTTCAACATTATGAAGCCCTTTTTATATATTTTGATTCCGCATCAAAAGCTGAAAATATGTAGTCTCGAAGTCAATTTGAGAAATTGACGTTTTAAGTTTCTGTTTCCAAATTCAAACGGATGTATCTTCGCCAATAATTGTCAGAAGTTAGAATTTCTTTCAACATTATGAAGACCTTTTTATATATTTTGACTCTGCATCAAAAGCTGAAAATATGTAGTCTCGAAGTCATTTCGAGAAATTGACGTTTTAAGTTTCTGTTTCCAAATTCAAACGGATGTATCTTCGCCAATAATTGTCAGAAGTTAGAATTTCTTTCAACATTATGAAGCCCTTTTTATATATTTTGACTATGCATCAAAAGCTGAAAATATGTAGTCTCGAAGTCATTTCGAGAAATTGACGTTTTAAGTTTCTGTTTCCAAATTCAAACGGATGTATCTTCGCCAATAATTGTCAGAAGTTAGAATTTCTTTCAACATTATGAAGCCCTTTTTATATATTTGGACTCTGCATCAAAAGCTGAAAATATGTAGTCTCGAAGTCATTTCGTGAAATTGACGTTTTAAGTTTCTGTTTCCAAATTCAAACGGATGTATCTTCGCCAATAATTGTCAGAAGTTAGAATTTCTTTCAACATTATGAAGCCCTTTTTATATATTTTGATTCTGCATCAAAAGCTGAAAATATGTAGTCTCGAAGTCATTTCGAGAAATTGACGTTTTAAGTTTCTGTTTCCAAATTCAAACGGATGTATCTTCGCCAATAATTGTCAGAAGTTAGAATTTCTTTCAACATTATGAAGCCCTTTTTAAAGATTTTGACTCTGCATCAAAAGCTGAAAATATGTAGTCTCGAAGTCATTTCGAGAAATTGACGTTTTAAGTTTCTGTTTCCAAATTCAAACGGATGTATCTTCGCCAATAATTGTCAGAAGTTAGAATTTCTTTCAACATTATGAAGCCCTTTTTATATATTTTGATTCTGCATCAAAAGCTGAAAATATGTAGTCTCGAAGTCATTTCGCGAAATTGACGTTTTAAGTTTCTGTTTCCAAATTCAAACGGATGTATCTTCGCCAATAATTGTCAGAAGTTAGAATTTCTTTCAACATTATGAAGCCCTTTTTATATATTTTGATTCTGCATCAAAAGCTGAAAATATGTAGTCTCGAAGTCATTTCGAGAAATTGACGTTTTAAGTTTCTGTTTCCAAATTCAAACGGATGTATCTTCGCCAATAATTGTCAGAAGTTAGAATTTCTTTCAACATTATGAAGCCCTTTTTAAAGATTTTGACTCTGCATCAAAAGCTGAAAATATGTAGTCTCGAAGTCATTTCGAGAAATTGACGTTTTAAGTTTCTGTTTCCAAATTCAAACGGATGTATCTTCGGCAATAATTGTCAGAAGTTAGAATTTCTTTCAACATTATGAAACCCTTTTTATATATTTTGACTATGCATCAAAAGCTGAAAATATGTAGTCTCGAAGTCATTTCGAGAAATTGACGTTTTAAGTTTCTTTTTCCAAATTCAAACGGATGTATCTTCGCCAATAATTGTCAGAAGTTAGAATTTCTTTCAACATTATGAAGCCCTTTTTATATATTTTGACTCTGCATCAAAAGCTGAAAATATGTAGTCTCGAAGTCATTTCGTGAAATTGACGTTTTAAGTTTCTGTTTCCAAATTCAAACGGATGTATCTTCGCCAATAATTGTCAGAAGTTAGAATTTCTTTCAACATTATGAAGCCCTTTTTATATATTTTGATTCTGCATCAAAAGCTGAAAATATGTAGTCTCGAAGTCATTTCGCGAAATTGACGTTTTAAGTTTCTGTTTCCAAATTCAAACGGATGTATCTTCGCCAATAATTGTCAGAAGTTAGAATTTCTTTCAACATTATGAAGCCCTTTTTAAAGATTTTGACTCTGCATCAAAAGCCGAAAATATGTAGTCTCGAAGTCATTTCGAGAAATTGACGTTTTAAGTTTCTGTTTCCAAATTCAAACGGATGTATCTTCGGCAATAATTGTCAGAAGTTAGAATTTCTTTCAACATTATGAAACCCTTTTTATATATTTTGATTCTGCATCAAATGCTGAAAATATGTAGTCTCGAAGTCATTTCGAGAAATTGACGTTTTAAGTTTCTGTTTCCAAATTCAAACGGATGTATCTTCGCCAATAATTGTCAGAAGTTAGAATTTCTTTCAACATTATGAAGCCCTTTTTATATATTTTGACTCTGCATCAAAAGCTGAAAATATGTAGTCTCGAAGTCATTTCGAGATATTGGCGGTTTAAGTTTATTTTCCCAAATTCAACCGGATGTATCTTCGCCAATAATTGTCAGCAGTTAGAATTTCTTTCAACATTATGAAGCCCTTTTTATATATTTTGATTCTGCATCAAAAGCTGAAAATATGTAGTCTTGAAGTCATTTCGAGAAATCGACGTTTTAAGTTTCTGTTTCCAAATTCAAATGGATGTATCTTCGCCAATAATTGTCAGAAGTTAGAATTTCTTTCAACATTATGAAGCCCTTTTTATATATTTTGATTCTGCATCAAAAGCTGAAAATATGTAGTCTCGAAGTCAATTTGAGAAATTGACGTTTTAAGTTTCTGTTTCCAAATTCAAACAGATGTATCTTCGCCAATAATTGTCAGAAGTTAGAATTTCTTTCAACATTATGAAGCCCTTTTTATATATTTTGACCCTGCATCAAAAGCTGAAAATATGTAGTCTCGAAGTCATTTCGCGAAATTGACGTTTTAAGTTTCTGTTTCCAAATTCAAACGGATGTATCTTCGCCAATAATTGTCAGAAGTTAGAATTTCTTTCAACATTATGAAGCCCTTTTTATATATTTTGATTCTGCATCAAAAGCTGAAAATATGTAGTCTCGAAGTCATTTCGAGAAATTGACGGTTTAAGTTTCTGTTTCCTATTTTAAACGGATGTATCTTCGCCAATATTTGTCAGAAGTTAGAATTTCTTTCAACATTATGAAGCCCTTGTTATATATTTTGATTCTGCATCAAAAGCTGAAAATATGTAGTCTCGAAGTCACTTCGAGAAATTGACGTTTTAAGTTTCTGTTTCCAAATTCAAACGGATGTATCTTCGCCAATAATTGTCAGAAGTTAGAATTTCTTTCAACATTATGAAGCCCTTTTTATATATTTTGATTCTGCATCAAATGCTGAAAATATGTAGTCTCGAAGTCATTTCGCGAAATTGACGTTTTAAGTTTCTGTTTCCAAATTCAAACGGATGTATCTTCGCCAATAATTGTCAGAAGTTAGAATTTCTTTCAACATTATGAAGCCCTTTTTAAAGATTTTGACTCTGCATCAAAAGCTGAAAATATGTAGTCTCGAAGTCATTTCGAGAAATTGACGTTTTAAGTTTCTGTTTCCAAATTCAAACGGATGTATCTTCGGCAATAATTGTCAGAAGTTAGAATTTCTTTCAACATTATGAAACCCTTTTTATATATTTTGATTCTGCATCAAATGCTGAAAATATGTAGTCTCGAAGTCATTTCGAGAAATTGACGTTTTAAGTTTCTGTTTCCAAATTCAAACGGATGTATCTTCGCCAATAATTGTCAGAAGTTAGAATTTCTTTCAACATTATGAAGCCCTTTTTATATATTTTGATTCTGCATCAAAAGCTGAAAATATGTAGTCTCGAAGTCATTTCGAGAAATTGACGTTTTAAGTTTCTTTTTCCAAATTCAAACGGATGTATCTTCGCCAATAATTGTCAGAAGTTAGAATTTCTTTCAACATTATGAAGCCCTTTTTATATATTTTGACTATGCATCAAAAGCTGAAAATATGTAGTCTCGAAGTCATTTCGTGAAATTGACGTTTTAAGTTTCTGTTTCCAAATTCAAACGGATGTATCTTCGCCAATAATTGTCAGAAGTTAGAATTTCTTTCAACATTATGAAGCCCTTTTTATATATTTGGACTCTGCATCAAAAGCTGAAAATATGTAGTCTCGAAGTCATTTCGAGAAATTGACGTTTTAAGTTTCTGTTTCCAAATTCAAACGGATGTATCTTCGCCAATAATTGTCAGAAGTTAGAATTTCTTTCAACATTATGAAGCCCTTTTTAAAGATTTTGACTCTGCATCAAAAGCTGAAAATATGTAGTCTCGAAGTCATTTCGAGAAATTGACGTTTTAAGTTTCTGTTTCCAAATTCAAACGGATGTATCTTCGGCAATAATTGTCAGAAGTTAGAATTTCTTTCAACATTATGAAACCCTTTTTATATATTTTGATTCTGCATCAAATGCTGAAAATATGTAGTCTCGAAGTCATTTCGAGAAATTGACGTTTTAAGTTTCTGTTTCCAAATTCAAACGGATGTATCTTCGCCAATAATTGTCAGAAGTTAGAATTTCTTTCAACATTATGAAGCCCTTTTTAAAGATTTTGACTCTGCATCAAAAGCTGAAAATATGTAGTCTCGAAGTCATTTCGAGATATTGGCGTTTTAAGTTTATTTTCCCAAATTCAACCGGATGTATCTTCGCCAATAATTGTCAGAAGTTAGAATTTCTTTCAGCATTATGAAGCCCTTTTTATATATTTTGACTCTGCATCAAAAGCTGAAAATATGTAGTCTCAAAGTCATTTCGAGAAGTTAGAATTTCTTTCAACATTATGAAGCCCTTTTTATATATTTTGATTCCGCATCAAAAGCTGAAAATATGTAGTCTCGAAGTCATTTCGAGAAATTGACGTTTTAAGTTTCTGTTTCCAAATTCAAACGGATGTATCTTCGTCAATAATTGTCAGAAGTTAGAATTTCTTTCAACATTATGAAGCCCTTTTTATATATTTTGACCCTGCATCAAAAGCTGAAAATATGTAGTCTCGAAGTCATTTCGAGAAATTGACGTTTTAAGTTTCTGTTTCCAAATTCAAACGGATGTATCTTCGCCAATAATTGTCAGAAGTTAGAATTTCTTTCAACATTATGAAGCCCTTTTTATATATTTTGACTCTGCATCAAAAGCTGAAAATATGTAGTCTCGAAGTCATTTCGAGAAATTGACGTTTTAAGTTTCTGTTTCCAAATTCAAACGGATGTATCTTCGCCAATAATTGTCAGAAGTTAGAATTTCTTTCAACATTATGAAGCCCTTTTTATATATTTTGACTCTGCATCAAAAGCTGAAAATATGTAGTCTCGAAGTCATTTCGAGAAATTGACGTTTTAAGTTTCTGTTTCCAAATTCAAACGGATGTATCTTCGCCAATAATTGTCAGAAGTTAGAATTTCTTTCAACATTATGAAGCCCTTTTTATATATTTTGACTCTGCATCAAAAGCTGAAAATATGTAGTCTCGAAGTCATTTCGAGAAATTGACGTTTTAAGTTTCTGTTTCCAAATTCAAACGGATGTATCTTCGCCAATAATTGTCAGAAGTTAGAATTTCTTTCAACATTATGAAGCCCTTTTTATATATTTTGACTCTGCATCAAAAGCTGAAAATATGTAGTCTCGAAGTCATTTCGAGAAATTGACGTTTTAAGTTTCTGTTTCCAAATTCAAACGGATGTATCTTCGCCAATAATTGTCAGAAGTTAGAATTTCTTTCAACATTATGAAGCCCTTTTTATATATTTTGATTCTGCATCAAAAGCTGAAAATATGTAGTCTCGAAGTCATTTCGAGAAATTGACGTTTTAAGTTTCTGTTTCCAAATTCAAACGGATGTATCTTCGCCAATAATTGTCAGAAGTTAGAATTTCTTTCAACATTATGAAGCCCTTTTTATATATTTTGACTCTGCATCAAAAGCTGAAAATATGTAGTCTCGAAGTCATTTCGAGAAATCGACGTTTTAAGTTTCTGTTTCCAAATTCAAACGGATGTATCTTCGCCAATAATTGTCAGAAGTTAGAATTTCTTTCAACATTATGAAGCCCTTTTTATATATTTTGATTCTGCATCAAAAGCTGAAAATATGTAGTCTCGAAGTCATTTCGAGAAATTGACGTTTTAAGTTTCTGTTTCCAAATTCAAACGGATGTATCTTCGCCAATAATTGTCAGAAGTTAGAATTTCTTTCAACATTATGAAGCCCTTTTTATATATTTTGACTCTGCATCAAAAGCTGAAAATATGTAGTCTCGAAGTCATTTCGAGAAATTGACGTTTTAAGTTTCTGTTCCCAAATTCAAACGGATGTATCTTCGCCAATAATTGTCAGAAGTTAGAATTTCTTTCAACATTATGAAGCCCTTTTTATATATTTTGATTCCGCATCAAAAGCTGAAAATATGTAGTCTCGAAGTCAATTTGAGAAATTGACGTTTTAAGTTTCTGTTTCCAAATTCAAACGGATGTATCTTCGCCAATAATTGTCAGAAGTTAGAATTTCTTTCAACATTATGAAGCCCTTTTTATATATTTTGACTCTGCATCAAAAGCTGAAAATATGTAGTCTCGAAGTCATTTCGAGAAATTGTCGTTTTAAGTTTCTGTTTCCAAATTCAAACGGATGTATCTTCGCCAATAATTGTCAGAAGTTAGAATTTCTTTCAACATTATGAAGCCCTTTTTAAAGATTTTGACTCTGCATCAAAAGCTGAAAATATGTAGTCTCGAAGTCATTTCGAGAAATTGACGTTTTAAGTTTCTGTTTCCAAATTCAAACGGATGTATCTTCGCCAATAATTGTCAGAAGTTAGAATTTCTTTCAACATTATGAAGCCCTTTTTATATATTTTGATTCTGCATCAAAAGCTGAAAATATGTAGTCTCGAAGTCATTTCGCGAAATTGACGTTTTAAGTTTCTGTTTCCAAATTCAAACGGATGTATCTTCGCCAATAATTGTCAGAAGTTAGAATTTCTTTCAACATTATGAAGCCCTTTTTAAAGATTTTGACTCTGCATCAAAAGCTGAAAATATGTAGTCTCGAAGTCATTTCGAGAAATTGACGTTTTAAGTTTCTGTTTCCAAATTCAAACGGATGTATCTTCGCCAATAATTGTCAGAAGTTAGAATTTCTTTCAACATTATGAAGCCCTTTTTATATATTTTGATTCTGCATCAAAAGCTGAAAATATGTAGTCTCGAAGTCATTTCGAGAAATTGACGTTTTAAGTTTCTGTTTCCAAATTCAAACGGATGTATCTTCGCCAATAATTGTCAGAAGTTAGAATTTCTTTCAACATTATGAAGCCCTTTTTATATATTTTGATTCTGCATCAAAAGCTGAAAATATGTAGTCTCGAAGTCATTTCGAGAAATTGACGTTTTAAGTTTCTGTTTCCAAATTCAAACGGATGTATCTTCGCCAATAATTGTCAGAAGTTAGAATTTCTTTCAACATTATGAAGCCCTTTTTATATATTTTGATTCTGCATCAAAAGCTGAAAATATGTAGTCTCGAAGTCATTTCGAGAAATTGACGTTTTAAGTTTCTGTTTCCAAATTCAAACGGATGTATCTTCGCCAATAATTGTCAGAAGTTAGAATTTCTTTCAACATTATGAAGCCCTTTTTATATATTTTGACCCTGCATCAAAAGCTGAAAATATGTAGTCTCGAAGTCATTTCGAGAAATTGACGTTTTAAGTTTCTGTTTCCAAATTCAAACGGATGTATCTTCGCCAATAATTGTCAGAAGTTAGAATTTCTTTCAACATTATGAAGCCCTTTTTATATATTTTGATTCTGCATCAAAAGCTGAAAATATGTAGTCTCGAAGTCATTTCGAGAAATTGACGTTTTAAGTTTCTGTTTCCAAATTCAAACGGATGTATCTTCGCCAATAATTGTCAGAAGTTAGAATTTCTTTCAACATTATGAAGCCCTTTTTATATATTTTGACTCTGCATCAAAAGCTGAAAATATGTAGTCTCGAAGTCATTTCGAGAAATTGACGTTTTAAGTTTCTGTTTCCAAATTCAAACGGATGTATCTTCGCCAATAATTGTCAGAAGTTAGAATTTCTTTCAACATTATGAAGCCCTTTTTATATATTTTGATTCTGCATCAAAAGCTGAAAATATGTAGTCTCGAAGTCATTTCGAGAAATTGACGTTTTAAGTTTCTGTTTCCAAATTCAAACGGATGTATCTTCGCCAATAATTGTCAGAAGTTAGAATTTCTTTCAACATTATGAAGCCCTTTTTATATATTTTGATTCTGCATCAAAAGCTGAAAATATGTAGTCTCGAAGTCATTTCGCGAAATTGACGTTTTAAGTTTCTGTTTCCAAATTCAAACGGATGTATCTTCGCCAATAATTGTCAGAAGTTAGAATTTCTTTCAACATTATGAAGCCCTTTTTTATATATTTTTGACTCTGCATCAAAAGCTGAAAATATGTAGTCTCTGAAGTCATTTTCGAGAAATTGACGTTTTAAAGTTTCTGTTTCCAAATTCAAACGGATGTATCTTCGCCAATAATTGTCAGAAGTTAGAATTTCTTTCAACATTATGAAGCCCTTTTTATATATTTTGACTCTGCATCAAAAGCTGAAAATATGTAGTCTCGAAGTCATTTCGAGAAATTGACGTTTTAAGTTTCTGTTTCCAAATTCAAACGGATGTATCTTCGCCAATAATTGTCAGAAGTCAGAATTTCTCTCAACATTATGAAGCCCTTTTTATATATTTTGACCCTGCATCAAAAGCTGAAAATATGTAGTCGCGAAGTCATTTCGAGAAATTGACGTTTTAAGTTTCTGTTTCCAAATTCAAACGGATGTATCTTCGCCAATAATTGTCAGAAGTTAGAATTTCTTTCAACATTATGAAGCCCTTTTTATATATTTTGACTCTGCATCAAAAGCTGAAAATATGTAGTCTCGAAGTCATTTCGAGATATTGGCGTTTTAAGTTTCTGTTTCCAAATTCAAACGGATGTATCTTCGCCAATAATTGTCAGCAGTTAGAATTTCTTTCAACATTATGAAGCCCTTTTTATATATTTTGATTCCGCATCAAAAGCTGAAAATATGTAGTCTCGAAGTCATTTCGAGAAATTGACGTTTTAAGTTTCTGTTTCCAAATTCAAACGGATGTATCTTCGCCAATAATTGTCAGAAGTTAGAATTTCTTTCAACATTATGAAGCCCTTTTTATAGATTTTGACCCTGCATCAAAAGCTGAAAATATGTAGTCTCGAAGTCATTTCGAGATATTGACGTTTTAAGTTTCTGTTTCCAAATTCAAACAGATGTATCTTCGCCAATAATTGTCAGAAGTTAGAATTTCTTTCAACATTATGAAGCCCTTTTTATATATTTTGATTCTGCATCAAAAGCTGAAAATATGTAGTCTCGAAGTCATTTCGCGAAATTGACGTTTTAAGTTTCTGTTTCCAAATTCAAACGGATGTATCTTCGCCAATAATTGTCAGAAGTTAGAATTTCTTTCAACATTATGAAGCCCTTTTTATATATTTTGACCCTGCATCAAAAGCTGAAAATATGTAGTCTCGAAGTCATTTCGAGAAATTGACGTTTTAAGTTTCTGTTTCCAAATTCAAACGGATGTATCTTCGCCAATAATTGTCAGAAGTTAGAATTTCTTTCAACATTATGAAGCCCTTTTTATATATTTTGATTCTGCATCAAAAGCTGAAAATATGTAGTCTCGAAGTCATTTCGAGAAATTGACGTTTTAAGTTTCTGTTTCCAAATTCAAACGGATGTATCTTCGCCAATAATTGTCAGAAGTTAGAATTTCTTTCAACATTATGAAGCCCTTTTTA
>NW_025063258.1:0-1719 GCF_018153295.1 Drosophila grimshawi | reverse complement strand
GAAAATATGTAGTCTCGAAGCCACCTGAAAATTGACGTTTTAAGTTTCGTTTCCAAATTCAAACGGATGTATCTTCGCCAAATAATCGTCATGAAGTTAGAATTTTTTCAACATTATGAAGCCCTTTTTATATATTTTGACTCAGAATCAAAAGCTGAAAATATGTAGTCTCCAGTCATTTCGAGAAATTGATTGTTTAAAAGTTTCTGCTTCCAAATTCAAACGGATGTATCTTCGCCAATAATTGTCAGAATAATTTCAACATTTTGAAGCCCTTTTTATATATTTTGACTCTGCATCAAAAGCTTTGAAAATATGTAGTCTCAAAGTCATTTCTGAGAAATTGACGTTTAAGTTTCTGTTTCCAAATTCAAACGGATGTATCTTCGCCAATAATTGTAAGAAATCAGAATTTGTTTCAACATTAGAAGCCCTTTTTATATATTTTGACTCTGCATCAAAAGCTGAAAATATGTAGTCTCGAAGTCATTTCGAGAAATTGACGTTTTAAGTTTCTGTTTCCAAATTCAAACGGATGTATCTTCGCAATAATTGTCAGAAGTTAGAATTTCTTTCAACATTATGAGAAGCTCTTTTTATATATTTTGACTCTGCATGAAAAGCTGAAAATATGTGAGTACCGAAGTCATTTCGAGAAATTGACGTTTTAAGTTTCTATTTCCAAATTCAAACGGATGTATCTTCGCCAATAATTTTTAGGTTAGAATTCCTTTCAATATTATGAAGCCCTTTTTATACATTTTGATTCTGCATCAAAAGCTGAAAATATGTAGTCTCGAAGTCATTTCGAGAAATCGACGTTTTAAGACTCTGTTTTCAAATTCAAACGGATGTATCTTCGCCAATAATTGTCAGAAGTTAGAATTTCTTTCAACATTATGAAGCCCTTTTTATATATTTTGACTCTGCATCAAAAGCTGAAAATATGTAGTCTCGAAGTCAATTCGAAAAATTGACGTTTTAAGTTTCTGTTTCAAATTCAAACGGATGTATCTTCGCCAATAATTGTCAGAAATTAGAATTTCTTTCAACATTATGAAGCCCTTACATATTTTGATTCCGCATCAAAAGCGAAAATATGTAGTCTCGAAGTCATTTCGAGAAATTGACGTTTTAAGTTTCTGTTTTCAAATTCAAACGGATGTATCTTCGCCAATAATTGTCAGAGTTAGAATTTCTTCCAACATTATAGAAGCCTTTTTATATATTTTGATTCTGCATCAAAAGCTGAAAATATGTAGTCTCGAAGTCATTTCGAGAAATTGACGTTTTAAGTTTCTGTTTCAAATTCAAACGGATGTATCTTCACCAATAATTGTCAGAAGTTCCGAATTTCTTTCAACATTATGAAGCCCTTTTTATATATTTTGACTCTGCATCAAAAGCTGAAAATATGTAGTCTCGCAGTCATTTCGAGAAATTGACGTTTTAAGTTTCTGTTTTCAAATTCGAAACCTTGGATGTATCTTCGCCAATAATTGTCAGAAGTTAGAATTTCTTTCAACATTATGAAGCCCTTTTTATATATTTGACTCTGCATCAAAAGCTGAAAATATGTAGTCTCCAGTCATTTCGAGGGAAATTGACGTTTTAAGTTTCTGTTCCAAATTCAAACGGATGTATCTTCGCCAATAATTGTCAGAAGTTAAAATTTCTTTCAACAAGGCCCTTTTTATATATTTTGATTCTGCATCAAAA
>NW_025063257.1:0-8123 GCF_018153295.1 Drosophila grimshawi | reverse complement strand
AGAAAGACATTAAGGATATTCTTCGATAAATAAAAAATATAAGGAAAGGCAGTAAATAGGGTCAACCTTGAAATAAATGGCCATATCTTCGTCTAAAATTGCAACATTTCAATTATAAAGGTGTTTTTATAATTCACTCAATCTTTGGAATAAAACTGCATTAAAATAATTTGACTTCCGACTCATCTAAGAAAGATATTAAGGATATTCTTCGATAAATAGAAAATATATGGAAAGCATTAAATAGGGTCTACCTTGAAATAAATGGCCATATCTTCGTCAAAAATTGCCCCATTTCAATAATTAAGGTGTTTTTAGAATTCACTCGATCTTTGGAACAAAACTGCATTAAAATAATTTGACTCGACTCATCTAAGAAAGATATTAAGGGATATTCTTTGATCAACAGAAAATATATGGAAAGCATTAAATAGGGTCAACCTTGAAATAAATGGCCATATCTTCGTCTAAAATTGCAACATTTCAATTATAAAGGTGTTTTTAGAATTCACTCGATTTTTGGAACAAAACTGCATTAAAATAATTTGACTTCCGACTCATCTAAGAAAGATATTAAGGGATATTCTTCGATAAATAGAAAATATATGGAAAGCATTAAATAGGGTCTACCTTGAAATAAATGGCCATATCTTCGTCTATAATTGCCCCATTTCAATTATAAAGGTGTTTTTAGAATTCACTTGATCTTTGAAACAAAACTGCATTAAAATAATTTGACTTCCGACTCATCTAAGAAAGATATTAAGGGATATTCTTCGATAAATAGAAAATATATGGGAAGCAGTAAATAGGGTCAACCTTGAAATAAATGGCCATATCTTCGTCTAAAATTGCCCCATTTCAATTATAAAGGTGTTTTTAGAATTCACCCAATTTTGGAACAAAACTGCATTAAAATAATTTGACTTCCGACTCATCTAAGAAAGATATTAAGGGATATTCTTCGATAAATAGAAAATATATGGAAAGCATTAAATAGGGTCTACCTTGAAATAAATGGCCATATCTTCGTCTAAAATTGCCCCCATTTCAATTAAAAAGGTGTTTTTAGAATTCACTGATCTTTGGAACAAAACTGCATTAAAATAATTTGATTTCCGACTCATCTAAGAAAGATATTAAGGGATATTCTTTGATCAACAGAAAATATATGGAAAGCATTAAATAGGGTCTACCTTGAAATAAATGGCCATATCTTCGTCTAAAATTGCAACATTTCAATTATGAAGGTGTTTTTAGAATTCACTCAATTTTGGAACAAAACTGCATTAAAATAATTTGACTTCCGACTCATCTAAGAAAGATATAAAGGGATATTCTTCGATAAATAGAAAATATAAACCAAACATTAAATAGGGTCAACCTTGAAATAAATGGCCATATCTTCGTCAAAAATTGCCCATTTCAATTATAAAGGTGTTTTTAGAATTCACTCGATCTTTGGAACAAAACTGCATTAAAATAATTTGACTTCCGACTCATCTAAGAAAGATATTAAGGGATATTCTTTGATCAACAGAAAATATATGGAAAGCATTAAATAGGGTCAACCTTGAAATAAATGGCCATATCTTCGTCTAAAATTGCCCCATTTCAATTATAAAGGTGTTTTTAGAATTCACTCAATTTTGGAACCAAACTGCATTAAAATAATTTGACTTCCGACTCATCTAAGAAAGATATTAAGGGATATTCTTCGATTAATAGAAAATATAAGCCAAACATTAAATAGGGTCAACCTTGAAATAAATGGCCATATCTTCGTCCGAATTGCCCCATTTCAATTATAAAGGTGTTTTTAAAATTCACTCGATCCTTGGAACAAAACTGCATTAAAATAATTTGACTTCCGACTCATCTAAGAAAGATATTAAGGGATATTCTTCGATAAATAGAAAATATAAGCCAAACATTAAATAGGGTCAACCTTGAAATAAATGGCCATATCTTCGTCTAAAATTGCAACATTTCAATTATAAAGGTGTTTTTATGATTCACTCGATTTTGGAACAAAACTGCATTAAAATAATTTGACTTCCGACTCATCTAAGAAAGATATTAAGGGATATTCTTCGATTAATAGAAAATATAAGCCAAACATTAAATAGGGTCAACCTTGAAATAAATGGCCATATCTTCGTCTAAAATTGCCCCATTTCAATTATAAAGGTGTTTTTAAAATTCACTCGATCCTTGGAACAAAACTGCATTAAAATAATTTGACTTCCGACTCATCTAAGAAAGATATTAAGGGATATTCTTCGATAAATAGAAAATATATGGAAAGCATTAAATAGGGTCTACCTTGAAATAAATGGCCATATCTTCGTCAAAAATTGCCCTATTTTAATTATAAAGGTGTTTTTAGAATTCACTCGACTTTTGGAACAAAACTGCATTAAAATAATTTGACTTCCGACTCATCTAAGAAAGATATTAAGGGATATTCTTCGATAAATAGAAAATATAAGGAAAACATTAAATAGGGTCAACCTTGAAATAAATGGCCATATCTTCGTCTAAAATTGCCCCATTTCAATAATAAAGATGTTTTTTGAATTCACTTAATCTTTGGAACAAAACTGCATTAAAATAATTTGATTTCCGACTCATCTAAGAAAGATATTAAGGGATATTCTTCGATAAATAGAAAATATAAGCCAAACATTAAATAGGGTCAACCTTGAAATAAATGGCCATATCTTCGTCAAAAATTGCCCCATTTCAATTATAAAGGTGTTTTTAGAATTCACTCAATCTTTGAAACAAAACTGCATTAAAATAATTTGACTTCCGACTCATCTAAGAAAGATATTAAGGGATATTCTTTGATCAACAGAAAATATATGGAAAGCATTAAATAGGGTCAACCTTGAAATAAATGGCCATATCTTCGTCTAAAATTGCAACATTTCAATTATAAAGGTGTTTTTATAATTCACTCAATCTTTGGAATAAAACTGCATTAAAATAATTTGACTTCCGACTCATCTAAGAAAGATATTAAGGGATATTCTTCGATAAATAGAAAATATATGGAAAGCATTAAATAGGGTCTACCTTGAAATAAATGGCCATATCTTCGTCAAAAATTGCCCCATTTCAATTATTAAGGTGTTTTTAGAATTCACTCGATCTTTGGAACAAAACTGCATTAAAATAATTTGACTTCCGACTCATCTAAGAAAGATATTAAGGGATATTCTTTGATCAACAGAAAATATATGGAAAGCATTAAATCGGGTCAACCTTGAAATAAATGGCCATATCTTCGTCTAAAATTGCAACATTTCAATTATAAAGGTGTTTTTAGAATTCACTCGATTTTTGGAACAAAACTGCATTAAAATAATTTGACTTCCGACTCATCTAAGAAAGATATTAAGGGATATTCTTCGATAAATAGAAAATATATGGAAAGCATTAAATAGGGTCTACCTTGAAATAAATGGCCATATCTTCGTCTATAATTGCCCCATTTCAATTATAAAGGTGTTTTTTAGAATTCACTTGATCTTTGAAACAAAACTGCATTAAAATAATTTGACTTCCGACTCATCTAAGAAAGATATTAAGGGATATTCTCTGATCAACAGAAAATATATTGAAAGCATTAAACAGGGTCAACCTTGAAATAAATGGCCATATCTTCGTCTAAAATTGCCCCATTTCAATTATAAAGGTGTTTTTAGAATTCACTCAATTTTGGAACAAAACTGCATTAAAATAATTTGACTTCCGACTTATCTAAGAAAGATATTAAGGGATATTCTTCGATAAATAGAAAATATATGGAAAGCATTAAATAGGGTCTACCTTGAAATAAATGGCCACATCTTCGTCTATAATTGCCCCATTTCAATTATAAAGGTGTTTTTAGAATTCACTTGATCTTTGGAACAAAACTGCGTTAAAATAATTTGACTTCCGACTCATCTAAGAAAGATATTAAGGGATATTCTTCGATAAATAGAAAATATAAGAAAAGCAGTAAATAGGGCCAACCTTGAAATAAATGGCCATATCTTCGTCTAAAATTGCCCCATTTCAATTATAAAGGTGTTTTTAGAATTCACTCGATCTTTGGAACAAAACTGCATTAAAATAATTTGACTTCCGACTCATCTAAGAAAGATATTAAGGGATATTCTTCTATAAATAGAAAATATATGGAAAGCATTAAATTGGGTCTACCTTGAAATAAATGGCCATATCTTCGTCAAAAATTGCCCCATATCAATTATAAAGGTGTTTTTAGAATTCACTCGATTTACTTCAAGACCACATATTTTCAGCTTTTGATGCAGAATCAAAATATATAAAAAGGGCTTCATAATGTTGAAAGAAATTCTAGCTTTTGACAATTATTGGCGAAGATACATCCGTATGAATTTGGAAATAGAAACTTAAAACGTCAATTTCTCGAAATGATTTCGAGACTACATATTTTCAGCTTTTGATGCAGAGTCAAAATATATAAAAAGGGCTTCATAATGTTGAAAGATATTCTAACTTCTGACAATTATTGGCGAAGATACATCCGTTTGAATTTGGAAACAGAAACTTAAAGCGTTCTCGAAATGACTTCGAGACTACATATTTTCAGCTTTTGACGCAGAATCAAAATATATAAAAACGGCTTCATAATGTTGAAAGAAATTCTAACTTCTGACAATTATTGGCGAAGATACATCCGTTTGAATTTGGAAACAGAAACTTAAAACGTCAATTTCTCGAAATGACTTCGAGACTACATATTTTCAGATTTTGATGCAGAGTCAAAATATATAAAAAAGGCTTCATAATGTTGAAAGAAATTCTAACTTCTGACAATTATTGGCGAAGATACATCCGTTTGAATTTGGAAACAGAAACTTAAAACGTCAATTTCTCGAAATGACTTCGAGACAACATATTTTCAGCTTTTGATGCAGGGTCAAAATATATAAAAAGCGCTTCATAATGTTGAAAGAAATTCTAACTTCTGACAATTATTGGCGAAGAAACATCCGTTTGAATTTGGAAACAGAAACTTAAAACGTCAATTTCTCGAAATGACTCTGAGACTGTATATTTTCAGCTTTTGATGCAGAGTCAAAATATATAAAAAGGGCTTCATAATGTTGAAAGAAATTCTAACTTCTGACAATTATTGGCGAAGATACATCGGTTTGAATTTGGAAACAGAAACTTAAAACGTCAATTTCTCGAAATGACTTCGAGACTACATATTTTCAGCTTTTGATGAATAGTCAAAATATATAAAAAGGGGCTTCATAATGTTGAAAGAAATTCTAACTTCTGACAATTATTGGCGAAGATACATCCGTTTGAATTTGGAAACAGAAACTTAAAACGTCAATTTCTCGAAATGACTTCGAGACTACATATTTTCAGCTTTTGATGCAGGGTCAAAATATATAAAAAGGGCTTCATAATGTTGAAAGAAATTCTAACTTCTGACAATTATTGGCGAAGATACATCCGTTTGAATTTGGAAACAGAAACTTAAAACGTCGATTTCTCGAAATGACTTTAAGACTACACATTTTCAGCTTTTGATGCAGAATCAAAATATATAAAAAAGGGCTTCATAATGTTGAAAGAAATTCTAACTTCTGACAATTATTGGCGAAGATACATCCATTTGAATTTGGAAACAGAAACTTAAAACGTCAATTTCGCGAAATGACTTCGAGACTACATATTTTCAGCTTTTGATGCAGGGTCAAAATATATAAAAAGGGCTTCATAATGTTGAAAAAAATCCTAACTTCTGACAATTATTGGCGAAGATACATCCGTTTGAATTTGGAAACAGAAACTTAAAACGTCAATTTCGCGAAATGACTTCGAGACTACATATTTTCAGCTTTTGATGCATAGTCAAAATATATAAAAAGGGCTTCATAATGTTGAAAGAAATTCTAACTTCTGACAATTATTGGCGAAGATACATCCGTTTGAATTTGGAAACAGAAACTTAAAACGTCAATTTCTCGAAATGACTTCGAGACTACATATTTTCAGCTTTTGATGCAGAGTCAAAATATATAAAAAAGGGCTTCATAATGTTGAAAGAAATTCTAACTTCTGACAATTATTGGCGAAGATACATCCGTTTGAATTTGGAAACAGAAACTTAAAACGTCAATTTCTCGAAATGACTTTAAGACTACATATTTTCAGCTTTTGATGCAGAATCAAAATATATAAAAAGGGCTTCATAATGTTGAAAGAAATTCTAACTTCTGACAATTATTGGCGAAGATACATCCGTTTGAATTTGGAAACAGAAACTTAAAACGTCAATTTCTCGAAATGACTTCGAGACTACTTATTTTCAGCTTTTGATGCAGAATCAAAATATATAAAAAGGGCTTCATAATGTTGAAAGAAATTCTAACTTTTGACAATTATTGGCGAAGATACATCCGTTTGAATTTGGAAACAGAAATTTAAACGTCAATTTCTCGAAATGACTTCGAGACTACATATTTTCAGCTTTTGATGCAGAGTCAAAATATATAAAAAGGGCTTCATAATGTTGAAAGAAATTCTAACTTGACAATATTGGCGAAGATACATCCGTTTGATTTGGAAACAGAAACTTAAAACGTCAATTTCTCGAAATGACTTCGCGACTACATATTTTCAGCTTTTGATGCAGAGTCAAAATATATAAAAAGGGCTTCATAATGTTGAAAGAAATTCTAACTTCTGACAATTATGGCGAAGATACATCCGTTTGAATTGGGAACAGAAACTAAAACGTCAATTTCTCGAAATGACTTCGAGACTACATATTTTCAGCTTTTGATGCAGAATCAAAATATATAAAAAGGGCTTCATAATGTTGAAAGAAATTCTAACTTCTGACAATTATTGGCGAAGATACATCCGTTTGAATTTGGAAACAGAAACTTAAACGTCAATTTCTCGAAATGACTTCGAGACTACATATTTTCAGCTTTTGATGCAGAATCAAAATATATAAAAAGGGCTTCATAATGTTGAAAGAAATTCTAACTTCTGACAATTATTGGCGAAGATACATCCGTTTGAATTTGGAACAGAAACTTAAAACGTCAATTTCTCGAAATGACTTCGCGACTACATATTTTCAGCTTTTGATGCAGAGTCAAAATATATAAAAAGGGCTTCATAATGTTGAAAGAAATTCTAACTTCTGACAATTATTGGCGAATATACATCCGATTGAATTTGGAACAGAAACTTAAAACGATAATTTCTCGCAATGACTTCGAGAGTACATATTTTCAGCTTTTGATGCAGAGTCAAAATATATAAAAAGGGCTTCATAATGTTGAAAGAAATTTTAACTTCTGACAATTATTGGCGAAGATACATCCGTTTGAATTTGGAAACCGAAACTTAAAACGTCAATTTCTCGAAATGACTTCGAGACTACATATTTTCAGCTTTTGATGCAGAATCAAAATATATAAAAAGGGCTTCATAATGTTGAAAGAAATTCTTAACTTCTGACAATTATTGGCGAAGATACATCCGTTTGAATTTGGAAACAGAAACTTAAAACGTCAATTTCTCGAAATGACTTCGAGACTACATATTTTCAGCTTTTGATGCAGAGTCAAAATATATAAAAAAGGGCTTCATAATGTTGAAAGAAATTCTAACTTCTGACAATTATTGGCGAAGATACATCCGTTTGAATTTGGAAACAGAAACTTAAAACGTCAATTTCTCGAAATGACTTCGAGACTACATATTTTCAGCTTTTGATGCAGAGTCAAAATATATAAAAAGGGCTTCATAATGTTGAAAGAAATTCTAACTTCTGACAATTATTGGCGAAGATACATCCGTTTGAATTTGGAAACAGAAACTTAAAAACGTCAATTTCTCGAAATGACTTCGAGACTACATATTTTCAGCTTTTGATGCAGAGTCAAAATATATAAAAAGGGCTTCATAATGTTGAAAGAAATTCTAACTTCTGACAATTATTGGCGAAGATACATCCGTTTGAATTTGGGAAAAGAAACTTAAACTGCCAATATCTCGAAATGACTTCGAGACTACATATTTTCAGCTTTTTGATGCAGAATCAAAATATA
>NW_025063256.1:0-3678 GCF_018153295.1 Drosophila grimshawi | reverse complement strand
GGTCTTACCCTGAAATAAACGGCCATATCTTCGTCAAAAAAAATCGCCCCATTTAAAATATAAAGGTATTTTAGAATTCACTCGATCTTTGGAAAAAAACTGCATTAAAATAATTTGACTTTCGACTCATTTAAGAAAGATATTAAGGGATATTCTTCGATTAATAGAAAATATATGGCGAACATTAAATAGAGTCTACCCTGAAATAAACGACCATATCTTCGTCAAAAATAGCCATATTTCAAATGTAAAGGTATTTTTAGGAATTTACTCGATCTTTGGAACAAAACTGCATTAAAATAATATGACTACCGACTCATCTAAGAAAGATATTAAGGGATATTCTTCGATTAATAGAAAATATATGGCAAACATTAAATAGGGTCTACCCTGAAATAAACAGCCATATCTTCGTCAAAAAATGCCATATTTCAAATATAAAGGTATTTTTAGAATTTACTCGATCTTTGAAACAAAACTGCATTAAAATAATTTGACTTCCGACTCATCTAAGAAAGATATTAAGGGATATTCTTCGATTAATAGAAAATATATGGCAAACATTGAATAGGGTCAACCTTGAAATAAATGGCCATATCTTCGTCAAAAATTGCCATATTTCAAATATAAAGGTATTTTTAGAATTTACTTGATCTTTGGAACAAAAATGCATTAAAATAATTTGACTTCCGACTCATCTAAGAAAGATATTAAGGGATATTCTTCGATTAATAGAAAATATATGGCAAACATTGAATAGGGTCTACCCTGAAATAAATGGCCATATCTTCGTCAAAAATTGCCATATTTCAAATATAAAGGTATTTTAGAATTACTCGATCTTTGGAACAAACTGCATTAAAATAATTTGACTTCCGACTCATCTAAGAAAGATATTAAGGGATATTCTTCGATTAATAGAAAATATATGGCGAACATTAAATAGGGTCTACCCTGAAATAAATGGCCATATCTTCGTCAAAAATTGCCATATTTCAAATATAAAGGTATTTTTAGAATTTACTCGATCTTTGGAACAAAACTGCATTAAAATAATTTGACTTCCGACTCATCTAAGAAAGATATTAAGGGATATTCTTCGATTAATAGAAAATATATGGCAAACATTAAATAGGGTCTACCCTGAAATAAATGGCCATATCTTCGTCAAAAAATTGCCCCATTTCAAATATAAAGGTATTTTTAGAATTTACTCGATCTTTGGAACAAAACTGCATTAAAATAATTTGACTTCCGACTCATCTAAGAAAGATATTAAGGGATATTCTTCGATTAATAGAAAATATATGGCGAACATTAAATAGGGTCAACCCTGAAATAAATGGCCATATCTTCGTCAAAAATTGCCATATTTCAAATATAAAGGTATTTTTAGAATTTACTCGATCTTTGGAACAAAACTGCATTAAAATAATTTGACTTCCGACTCATCTAAGAAAGATATTAAGGGATATTCTTCGATTAATAGAAAATATATGGCGAACATTAAATAGGGTCTACCCTGAAATAAATGGCCATATCTTCGTCAAAAATTGCCCTATTTCAAATATAAAGGTATTTTTAGAATTTACTCGATCTTTGGAACAAAACTGCATTAAAATAATTTGACTTCCGACTCATTTAAGAAAGATATTAAGGGATATTCTTCGATTAATAGAAAATATATGGCAAACATTAAATAGGGTCTACCTTGAAATAAATGGCCATATCTTCGTCAAAAATTGCCATATTTCAAATATAAAGGTATTTTTAGAATTTACTCGATCTTTGGAACAAAACTGCATTAAAATAATTTGACTTCCGACTCATCTAAGAAAGATATTAAGGGATATTCTTCGATTAATAGAAAATATATGGCGAACATTAAATAGGGTCTACCCTGAAATAAACGGCCATATCTTCGTCAAAAATCGCCCCATTTCAAATATAAAGGTATTTTTAGAATTTACTCGATCTTTGGAACAAAACTGCATTAAAATAATTTGACTTCCGACTAATCTAAGAAAGATATTAAGGGATATTCTTCGATTAATAGAAAATATATGGCGAACATTAAATAGGGTCTACCCTGAAATAAATGGCCATATCTTCGTCAAAAAATTGCCATATTTCAAATGTAAAGGTATTTTTAGAATTTACTTGATCTTTGAAACAAAACTGCATTAAAATAATTTGACTTCCGACTCATCTAAGAACGATATTAAGGGATATTCTTCGATTAATAGAAAATATATGGCGAACATTAAATAGGGTCTACCCTGAAATAAATGGCCATATCTTCGTCAAAAATTGCTATATTTCAAATATAAAGATATCTTTAGAATTTACTCGATCATTGGAACAAAACTGCATTAAAATAATTTGACTTCCGACTCATGTAAGAAAGATATTAAGGGATATTCTTCGATTAATAGAAAATATATGGCAAACATTGAATAGGTCAACCTTGAAATAAATGGCCATATCTTCGTCAAAAATTGCCATATTTCAAATATAAAGGTATTTTTAGAATTTTCTCGATCTTTGGAACAAAACTGCATTAAAATAACTTGACTTCCGACTCATCTAAGAAAGATATTAAGGGATATTCTTCGATTAATAGAAAATATATGGCGAACATTAAATAGGGTCTACCCTGAAATAAATGGCCATATCTTCGTCAAAAATTGCCATATTTCAAATATAAAGGCAATAAAATAATTTGACTTTCGACTCATTTAAGAAAGATATTAAGGGATATTCTTCGATTAATAGAAAATATATGGCGAACATTAAATAGGGTCTACCCTGAAATAAACGGCCATATCTTCGTAAAAAATTGCCATATTTCAAATATAAAGGTATTTTTGGAATTTACTCGATCTTTGGAACAAAACTGCATTAAATTAATTTGACTTCCGACTCATCTAAGAAAGATATTAAGGGATATTCTTCGATTAATAGAAAATATATGGCAAACATTAAATTGGGTCTACCCTGAAATAAACGGCCATATCTTCGTAAAAAATTGCCCCATTTCAATTATAAAGGTATTTTTAGAATTCACTTGATTTTTGGAACAAAACTGCATTAAAATAATTTGACTTCCGACTCATCTAAGAACGATATTAAGGGATATTCTTCGATTAATAGAAAATATATGGCGAACATTGAATAGGGTCAACCTTGAAATAAATGGCCATATCTTCGTCAAAAATTGCCATATTTCAAATACAAAGGTATTTTTAGAATTTACTCGATCTTTGGAACAAAACTGCATTAAAATAATTTGACTTCCGACTCATGTAAGAAAGATATTAAGGGATATTCTTCGATTAATAGAAAATATATGGCAAACTTTGAATAGGTCAACCTTGAAATAAATGGCCATATCTTCGTCAAAAATTGCCATATTTCAAATATAAAGGTATTTTTAGAATTAACTCGATCTTTGGAACAAAACTGCATTAAAATAATTTGACTTCCGACTCATCTAAAAAAGATATTAAGGGATATTCTTCGATTAATAGAAAATATATGGCGAACATTAAATAGGGTCTACCCTGAAATAAATGGCCATATCTTCGTCAAAAATTGCCATATTTCAAATATAAAGATATCTTTAGAATTTACTTGATCTTTGGAATAAAACTGCATTAAAATAATTTTACTTCCGAC
>NW_025063255.1:0-2796 GCF_018153295.1 Drosophila grimshawi | reverse complement strand
ACATATTTTCAGCTTTTGATGCAGAATCAAAATATATAAAAAAGGGCTTCATAATGTTGAAAAAATTCTAACTTCTGACAATTATTGGCGAAGATACATGCCGTTTGAATTTGGAAACAGAAACTTAAAACGTCGATTTCTCCCGCTGAAATGACTTCGAGACTACATATTTTTCAGCCCTGATTGCACAGTCAAAATATATAAAAATGGCTTCATAATGTTGAAAGAAATTTCTAACTTCTGACAATTATTGTTGAAGATACATCCGTTTGAATTTGGGAAAATAAACTTAAAACGCCAATATCTCGAAATGACTTCGCGACTACATATTTTCAGCTTTTGATGCAGAATCAAAATATATAAAAAGGGCTTCATAATGTTGAAAGAAATTCTAACTTCTGACAATTATTGGCGAAGGCGCATCCGTTTGAATTTTTGGAAACCCAGAAAGTGAAGCAAACGTCGATGGCTCGAAATGACTTCGAGACTACATATTTTCAACATCTGATGCACAGTCAAAATATATAAAAAGGGGATCATAATGTTGAATGCTAACAACTTCTGACAATTATTGGCGAAGATACATCCGTTTGAATTTTGAAACAGAAACTTAAAACGTCAATTTCTCGAAACAATGACTTCGAGACTACATATTTTCAGCTTTTGATGCAGAATCAAAATATATAAAAAGGGCTTCATAATGTTGAAAGAAATTCTAACTTCTGACAATTATTGGCGAAGATACATCCGTTTGAATTTGGAAACAGAAACTTAAACCGTCCCTTTTTCGAAATGACTTCAGAGACTACATATTTTCAGCTTTTGATGCAGTCAAAATATAAAAAAAGGGCTTCATAATGTTGAAGAAATTCTAACTTCTGACAATTATTGGCGAAGATACATCCGTTTTGAATTTGGAAACAGAAACTTAAAACGTCGATTTCTCCCAGTAACTTTGAAACTACATATTACGCTTTTTGATGCAGTCCAAATATATAAAAAGGGCTTCATAATGTTGAAAGAAATTCTAACTTCTGACAATTATTGGCGAAGATACATCCGTTTGAATTTGGAAGTAGAAACTTAAAACGTCGATTTCTCGAAATGACTTCGAGACTACATATTGACAGCTTTTGATGCACACGGTCAAAATATATAAAAAGGAGAAACGCATAATGTTGAAAGAATTCTAACTTCTGACAATTATTGGCGAAGATACATCCGTTTGAATTTTGAAACGGAAACTTAAAACGTCGAATTTCTCGAAATGACTTCGAGACTACATATTTTCAGCTTTGATGCAGAGTCAAAATACTCGTATATAAAAGGGCTTCATAATGGTGAAACTTCTGACAATTATTGGCGAAAATAGTCCGTTTGAATTTGGAAACAGAAACTTAAAACGTCACGATTTCTCGAAATGATTTCAAGACTACATATTTTCAGCTTTCGATGCGATCAAAATATATAAAAAGGAGACTCTATATTTTTGAAGAAATTCTAACTGCTGACAATTATTGGCGAAGATACATCCGTTTGAATTTGGAAACCGAATCTTATAACGTCAATTTCTCGAAGTAATTCGCGACTACATATTTTCAGCTACGATTAAGGTCAAAATTTATAAAAGGGCTTCATAATGTTGAAAGAAATTCTGACTTCCATAATTATTAGCGAAGATACATCCGTTTGAATTTGGAAACCGAAACTTAAAACGTCAATTTCTCAAATGACTTCGAGACTACATATTTTTTCAGCTTTTGATGCAGAATCAAAATAATATATAAAAGGGCTTCATAATGTTGAAAGAAATTCTAACTTCTGACAATTATTGGCGAAGATACATCCGTTTGAATTTGGAAACGAAACTTAAAACGTCGATTTCTCGAAATGACTGAGACTACACTTTCAGCTTTTGATGCACAGTCAAAATATAGGGAAAGGGCTTCATAATGTTGAAAGAAATTCTAACTTCTGACAATTATTGGCGAAGATACATCCGTTTGAATTTGGGAAAATAAACTTAAAACGCCAATATCTCGAAATGACTTCGCGACTACATATTTTCAGCTTTTTGATGCAGAATCAAAATATATAAAATGGGATTCATAATGTTGAAAGAAATTCTAACTTCTGACAATTATTGGCGAAGATACATCCGTTGAATTTTGAAACAGAAACTTAAAACGTCAATTTCTCGAAATGACTTCCGAGACTACATATTTTCAGCTTTTGATGCAGAATCAAAATATATAAAGAGGGCTTCATAATGTTGAAAAAAATTCTAACTTCTGACAATTATTGGCGAAGGTAATTCCGTTTGAATTTGAAAACAGAAACTTAAACGTCGATTTCTCGAATGACTTCGAGACTACATATTTTCAGCTTTTTGATGCACAGTCAAAATATATAAAGGGCTTCATAATGTTGAAGAAATTCCTAACTTCTGACAATTATTGGCGAAGATAGTTCCGTTTGAATTTGGAAACAAGGAAACTTAAAACGTCGATTTCTCAAAATGACACCGAAACTACATATTTTCCGCTTTTGATGCACAATCAAAATATATAAAAAGAATGTTGAAAGAAATTCTAACTTATGACAATTGTTGGCGAAGATACATCCGTTTGAATTTGGAGAGCAAAGAGCCTAAAATTTCGATTTCTCGAAATGACTTCGAGACTACATATTTTCAGCTTTTTGATGCACAGTCAAAATATATAAAAGGGCTTCATAATGTTGAAAAATTCACTTCACAATTATTGGCGAAGATACATCCGTTTGAATTTTGAAACA
>NW_025063254.1:0-8363 GCF_018153295.1 Drosophila grimshawi | reverse complement strand
AATGGCCATATCTTCGTCAAAAATTGCCCCATTTCAATTATAAAAGTGTTTTTAGAATTCACTCGATCTTTGGAACAAAACTGCATTAAAATAATTTGACTTCCGACTCATCTAAGAAAGATGATTAAGGGATATTCTTCGATAAATAGAAAATATATGGAAAGCATTAAATAGGGTCTACCTTGGAAATAAATGGCCATATCTTCGTCAAAAATTGCCCCATTTCAATTATAAAGGTGTTTTAGAATTCACTCAATCTTTGGAACAAAACTGCATTAAAATAATTTGACTTCCGACTCATCTAAGAAAGATATTAAGGGATATTCTTCGATTAATAGAAAATATATGGAAAGCATTAAATAGGGTCTACCTTGAAATAAATGGCCATATCTTCGTCTAAAATTGCCCCATTTCAATTATAAAGGTGTTTTTAGAATTCACTCGATCTTTGGAACAAAACTGCATTAAAATAATTTGACTTCCGACTCATCTAAGAAAGATATTAAGGGATATTCTTCGATAAATAGAAAATATATGGAAAGCATTAAATAGGGTCAAGCCTTGAAATAAATGGCCATATCTTCGTCAAAAATTGCCCCATTTCAATTATAAAGGTGTTTTTAGAATTCACTCGATCTTTGAAACAAAACTGCATTAAAATAATTTGACTTCCGACTCATCTAAGAAAGATATTAAGGGATATTCTTCGATAAATAGAAAATATATGGAAAGCATTAAATAGGGTCTACCCTTGAAATAAATGGCCATATCTTCGTCAAAAATTGCCCCATTTCAATTATAAAGGTGTTTTTAGAATTCACTTGATCTTTGGAACAAAACTGCATTAAAATAATTTGACTTCCGACTCATCTAAGAAAGATATTAAGGGATATTCTTCGATAAATAGAAAAATATATGGAAAGCATTAAATAGGGTCAACCTTGAAATAAATGGCCATATCTTCGTCAAAAATTGCCCCATTTCAATTATAAAGGTGTTTTTAAAATTCACTCAATCTTTGGAACAAAACTGCATTAAAATAATTTGACTTCCGACTCATCTAAGAAAGATATTAAGGGATATTCTTTGGATAAACAGAAAATATATGGAAAGCATTAAATAGGGTCTACACTTGGCAAATAAATGGCCATATCTTCGTCAAAAATTGCCCCATTTCAATTATAAAAGTGTTTTTAGAATTCGCTCGATCTTTGGAACAAAACTGCATTAAAATAATTTGACTTCCGACTCATCTAAGAAAGATATTAAGGGATATTCTTCGATAAATAGAAAATATATGGAAAGCATTAAATAGGGTCTACCTTGAAATAAATGGCCATATCTTCGTCAAAAATTGCCCCATTTCAATTATAAAGGTGTTTTTAGAATTCACTCGATCTTTGAAACAAAACTGCATTAAAATAATTTGACTTCCGACTCATCTAAGAAAGATATTAAGGGATATTCTTCGATAAATAGAAAATATATGGAAAGCATTAAATAGGGTCTACCTTGAAATAAATGGCCATATCTTCGTCAAAAATTGCCCCATTTCAATATAAAGGTGTTTTTAGAATTCACTCGATCTTTGAAACAAAACTGCATTAAAATAATTTGACTTCCGACTCATCTAAGAAAGATATTAAGGGATATTCTTCGATAAATAGAAAATATAAGGAAAGCATTAAATAGGGGTCAACCTTGAAATAAATGGCCATATCTTCGTCAAAAATTGCCCCATTTCAATTATAAAGGTGTTTTTAGAATTCGCTCGATCTTTGGAAACAAAACTGCATTAAAATAATTTGACTTCCGACTCATCTAAGAAAGATATTAAGGGATATTCTTCGATAAATAGAAAATATACGGAAAGCATTAAATAGGGTCTACCTTGGAAATAAATGGCCATATCTTCGTCAAAAATTGCCCCATTTCAATTATAAAGGTGTTTTTAGAATTCACTCGATCTTTGGAACAAAACTGCATTAAAATAATTTGACTTCCGACTCATCTAAGAAAGATATTAAGGGATATTCTTCGATAAATAGAAAATATATGGAAAGCATTAAATAGGGTCTACCTTGAAATAAATGGCCATATCTTCGTCAAAAATTGCCCCATTTCAATTATAAAGGTGTTTTTAGAATTCACTCGATCTTTGAAACAAAACTGCATTAAAATAATTTGACTTCCGACTCATCTAAGAAAGATATTAAGGGATATTCTTCGATAAATAGAAAATATAAGGAAAGCATTAAATAGGGTCTACCTTGAAATAAATGGCCATATCTTCGTCAAAAATTGCCCCATTTCAATTATAAAGGTGTTTTTAGAATTCACTCGATCTTTGGAACAAAACTGCATTAAAATAATTTGACTTCCGACTCATCTAAGAAAGATATTAAGGGATATTCTTCGATAAATAGAAAATATATGGAAAGCATTAAATAGGGTCTACCTTGAAATAAATGGCCATATCTTCGTCAAAAATTGCCCCATTTCAATTATAAAGGTGTTTTTAGAATTCACTCGATCTTTGGAACAAAACTGCATTAAAATAATTTGACTTCCGACTCATCTAAGAAAGATATTAAGGGATATTCTTCGATTAATAGAAAATATAAGGAAAACATTAAATAGGGTCAACCTTGAAATAAATGGCCATATCTTCGTCAAAAATTGCCCCATTTCAATTATAAAGGTGTTTTTAGAATTCACTCGATCTTTGGAACAAAACTGCATTAAAATAATTTGACTTCCGACTCATCTAAGAAAGATATTAAGGGATATTCTTCGATTAATAGAAAATATATGGAAAGCATTAAATAGGGTCTACCTTGAAATAAATGGCCATATCTTCGTCAAAAATTGCCCCATTTCAATTATAAAGGTGTTTTTAGAATTCACTCGATCTTTGGAACAAAACTGCATTAAAATAATTTGACTTCCGACTCATCTAAGAAAGATATTAAGGGATATTCTTCGATTAATAGAAAATATATGGAAAGCATTAAATAGGGTCTACCTTGAAATAAATGGCCATATCTTCGTCAAAAATTGCCCCATTTCAATTATAAAGGTGTTTTTAGAATTCACTCGATCTTTGAACAAAAACTGCATTAAAATAATTTGACTTCCGACTCATCTAAGAAAGATATTAAGGGATATTCTTCGATTAATAGAAAATATATGGAAAGCATTAAATAGGGTCTACCTTGAAATAAATGGCCATATCTTCGTCAAAAATTGCCCCATTTCAATTATAAAGGTGTTTTTAGAATTCACTCGATCTTTGGAACAAAACTGCATTAAAATAATTTGACTTCCGACTCATCTAAGAAAGATATTAAGGGATATTCTTCGATTAATAGAAAATATAAGGAAAACATTAAATAGGGTCAACCTTGAAATAAATGGCCATATCTTCGTCAAAATTGCCCCATTTCAATTATAAAGGTGTTTTTAGAATTCACTCAATCTTTGGAACAAAACTGCGTTAAAATAATTTGACTTCCGACTCATCTAAGAAAGATATTAAGGGATATTCTTTGATCAATAGAAAATATATGGAAAGCATTAAATAGGGTCTACCTTGAAATAAATGGCCATATCTTCGTCAAAAATTGCCCCATTTCAATTATAAAGGTGTTTTTAGAATTCACTCGATCTTTGGAACAAAACTGCATTAAAATAATTTGACTTCCGACTCATCTAAGAAAGATATTAAGGGATATTCTTCGATTAATAGAAAATATATGGAAAGCATTAAATAGGGTCTACCTTGAAATAAATGGCCATATCTTCGTCAAAAATTGCCCCATTTCAATTATAAAGGTGTTTTTAGAATTCACTTGATCTTTGGAACAAAACTGCATTAAAATAATTTGACTTCCGACTCATCTAAGAAAGATATTAAGGGATATTCTTCGATTAATAGAAAATATATGGAAAGCATTAAATAGGGTCTACCTTGAAATAAATGGCCATATCTTCGTCAAAAATTGCCCCATTTCAATTATAAAGGTGTTTTTTAGAATTCACTCGATCTTTGGAAACAAAACTGCATTAAAATAATTTGACTTCCGACTCATCTAAGAAAGATATTAAGGGATATTCTTCGATTAATAGAAAATATATGGAAAGCATTAAATAGGGTCTACCTTGAAATAAATGGCCATATCTTCGTCAAAAATTGCCCCATTTCAATTATAAAGGTGTTTTTAGAATTCACTCGATCTTTGGAACAAAACTGCATTAAAATAATTTGACTTCCGACTCATCTAAGAAAGATATTAAGGGATATTCTTCGATTAACAGAAAATATATGGAAAGCATTAAATAGGGTCTACCTTGAAATAAATGGCCATATCTTCGTCAAAAATTGCCCCATTTCAATTATAAAGGTGTTTTTAGAATTCACTCGATCTTTGGAACAAAACTGCATTAAAATAATTTGACTTCCGACTCATCTAAGAAAGATATTAAAGGGATATTCTTCGATAAATAGAAAATATATGGAAAGCATTAAATAGGGTCTACCTTGAAATAAATGGCCATATCTTCGTCAAAAATTGCCCCATTTCAATTATAAAGGTGTTTTTAGAATTCACTCGATCTTTGAAACAAAACTGCATTAAAATAATTTGACTTCCGACTCATCTAAGAAAGATATTAAGGGATATTCTTCGATTAATAGAAAATATATGGAAAGCATTAAATAGGGTCTACCTTGAAATAAATGGCCATATCTTCGTCAAAAATTGCCCCATTTCAATTATAAAGGTGTTTTTAGAATTCACTCGATCTTTGGAACAAAAACTGCATTAAAATAATTTGACTTCCGACTCATCTAAGAAAGATATTAAGGGATATTCTTCGATTAATAGAAAATATATGGAAAGCATTAAATAGGGTCAACCTTGAAATAAATGGCCATATCTTCGTCTAAAATTGCCCCATTTCAATTATAAAGGTGTTTTTAGAATTCACTCGATCTTTGGAACAAAAACTGCATTAAAATAATTTGACTTCCGACTCATCTAAGAAAGATATTAAGGGATATTCTTCGATTAATAGAAAATATAAGCCAAACATTAAATAGGGTCAACCTTGAAATAAATGGCCATATCTTCGTCAAAAATTGCCCCATTTCAATTATAAAGGTGTTTTTAGAATTCACTCGATCTTTGGAACAAAACTGCATTAAAATAATTTGACTTCCGACTCATCTAAGAAAGATATTAAGGGATATTCTTCGATTAATAGAAAATATATGGAAAGCATTAAATAGGGTCTACCTTGAAATAAATGGCCATATCTTCGTCAAAAATTGCCCCATTTCAATTATAAAGGTGTTTTTAGAATTCACTGATCTTTGGAACAAAACTGCATTAAAATAATTTGACTTCCGACTCATCTAAGAAAGATATTAAGGGATATTCTTCCGATTAATAGAAAATATATGGAAAGCATTAAATAGGGTCTACCTTGAAATAAATGGCCATATCTTCGTCAAAAATTGCCCCATTTCAATTATAAAGGTGTTTTTAGAATTCACCGATCTTTGAAACAAAAACTGCATTAAAATAATTTGACTTCCGACTCATCTAAGAAAGATATTAAGGGATATTCTTCGATAAATAGAAAATATATGGAAAGCATTAAATAGGGTCACCTTGAAATAAATGGCCATATCTTCGTCAAAAATTGCCCCATTTCAATTATAAAGGTGTTTTTAGAATTCACTCGATCTTTGAAACAAAACTGCATTAAAATAATTTGACTTCCGACTCATCTAAGAAAGATATTAAGGGATATTCTTCGATTAATAGAAAATATATGGCAAAGCATTAAATAGGGTCAACCTTGAAATAAATGGCCATATCTTCGTCAAAATGCCCCATTTCAATTATAAAGGTGTTTTTAGAATTCACTCGATCTTTGGAACAAAACTGCATTAAAATAATTTGACTTCCGACTCATCTAAGAAAGATATTAAGGGATATTCTTCGATTAATAGAAAATATATGGAAAACATTAAATAGGGTCTACCTTGAAATAAATGGCCATATCTTCGTCAAAAATTGCCCCATTTCAATTATAAAGGTGTTTTTAGAATTCACTCAATCTTTGGAACAAAACTGCATTAAAATAATTTGACTTCCGACTCATCTAAGAAAGATATTAAGGGATATTCTTCGATTAATAGAAAATATATGGAAAGCATTAAATAGGGTCTACCTTGAAATAAATGGCCATATCTTCGTCAAAAATTGCCCCATTTCAATTATAAAGGTGTTTTTAGAATTCACTCGATCTTTGGAAACAAAACTGCATTAAAATAATTTGACTTCCGACTCATCTAAGAAAGATATTAAGGGATATTCTTCGATAAATAGAAAATATATGGAAAGCATTAAATAGGGTCTACCTTGAAATAAATGGCCATATCTTCGGCCAAAATTGCCCCATTTCAATTATAAAGGTGTTTTTAGAATTCACTGATCTTTGAAACAAAACTGCATTAAAATAATTTGACTTCCGACTCATCTAAGAAAGATATTAAGGGATATTCTTCGATAAATAGAAAATATAAGGAAAACATTAAATAGGGTCTACCTTGAAATAAATGGCCATATCTTCGTCAAAAATTGCCCCATTTCAATTATAAAGGTGTTTTTAGAATTCACTCGATCTTTGGAACAAAACTGCATTAAAATAATTTGACTTCCGGACTCATCTAAGAAAGATATTAAGGGATATTCTTCGATTAATAGAAAATATAAGGGAAAGCATTAAATAGGGTCTACCTTGAAATAAATGGCCATATCTTCGTCAAAAATGCCCCATTTCAATTATAAAGGTGTTTTTAGAATTCACTCGATCTTTGGAACAAAACTGCATTAAAATAATTTGACTTCCGACTCATCTAAGAAAGATATTAAGGGATATTCTTCGATTAATAGAAAATATATGGAAAGCATTAAATAGGGTCTACCTTGAAATAAATGGCCATATCTTCGTCAAAAATTGCCCCATTTCAATTATAAAGGTGTTTTTAGGAATTCACTCAATCTTGGAACAAAAAACTGCATTAAAATAATTTGACTTCCGACTCATCTAAGAAAGATATTAAGGGATATTCTTCGATAAATAGAAAATATATGGAAAGCATTAAATAGGGTCTACCTTGAAATAAATGGCCATATCTTCGTCAAAAATTGCCCCATTTCAATTATAAAGGTGTTTTTAGAATTCACTCGATCTTTGAAACAAAACTGCATTAAAATAATTTGACTTCCGACTCATCTAAGAAAGATATTAAGGGATATTCTTCGATTAATAGAAAATATAAGGAAAACATTAAATAGGGTCTACCTTGAAATAAATGGCCATATCTTCGTCAAAAATTGCCCCATTTCAATTATAAAGGTGTTTTTAGAATTCACTCGATCTTTGGAACAAAACTGCATTAAAATAATTTGACTTCCGACTCATCTAAGAAAGATATTAAGGGATATTCTTCGATAAATAGAAAATATATGGAAAGCATTAAATAGGGTCTACCTTGAAATAAATGGCCATATCTTCGTCAAAAATTGCCCCATTTCAATTATAAAGGTGTTTTTAGAATTCACTCAATCTTTGGAACAAAACTGCATTAAAATAATTTGACTTCCGACTCATCTAAGAAAGATATTAAGGGATATTCTTCGATAAATAGAAAATATATGGAAAGCATTAAATAGGGTCTACCTTGAAATAAATGGCCATATCTTCGTCAAAAATTGCCCCATTTCAATTATAAAGGTGTTTTTAGAATTCACTCGATCTTTGGAACAAAACTGCATTAAAATAATTTGACTTCCGACTCATCTAAGAAAGATATTAAGGGATATTCTTCGATAAATAGAAAATATATGGAAAGCATTAAATAGGGTCTACCTTGAAATAAATGGCCATATCTTCGTCAAAAATTGCCCCATTTCAATTATAAAGGTGTTTTTAGAATTCACTCGATCTTTGGAACAAAACTGCATTAAAATAATTTGACTTCCGACTCATCTAAGAAAGATATTGAGGATATTCTTCGATAAATAGAAAATATATGGAAAGCATTAAATAGGGTCTACCTTGAAATAAATGGCCATATCTTCGTCAAAAATTGCCCCATTTCAATTATAAAGGTGTTTTTAGAATTCACTCGATCTTTGAAACAAAACTGCATTAAAATAATTTGACTTCAAACTCATCTAAGAAAGATATTAAGGGATATTCTTCGATAAATAGAAAATATATGGAAAGCATTAAATAGGGTCTACCTTGAAATAAATGGCCATATCTTCGTCAAAAATTGCCCCATT
>NW_025063253.1:0-6112 GCF_018153295.1 Drosophila grimshawi | reverse complement strand
GTTGAAAGAAATTCTAACTTCTGACAATTATTGGCGAAGATACATCCGTTTGAATTTGGAAACAGAAACTTAAAACGTCAATTTCTCGAAATGACTTCGAGACTACATATTTTCAGCTTTTGATGCAGAATCAAAATATATAAAAAGGGCTTCATAATGTTGAAAGAAATTCTAACTTCTGACAATTATTGGCGAAGATACATCCGTTTGAATTTGGAAACAGAAACTTAAAACGTCAATTTCTCGAAATGACTTCGAGACTACATATTTTCAGCTTTTGATGCAGAGTCAAAATATATAAAAAGGGCTTCATAATGTTGAAAGAAATTCTAACTTCTGACAATTATTGGCGAAGATACATCCGTTTGAATTTGGAAACAGAAACTTAAAACGTCAATTTCTCGAAATGACTTCGAGACTACATATTTTCAGCTTTTGATGCAGAGTCAAAATATATAAAAAGGGCTTCATAATGTTGAAAGAAATTCTAACTTCTGACAATTATTGGCGAAGATACATCCGTTTGAATTTGGAAACAGAAACTTAAAACGTCAATTTCTCGAAATGACTTCGAGACTACATATTTTCAGCTTTTGATGCAGAGTCAAAATATATAAAAAGGGCTTCATAATGTTGAAAGAAATTCTAACTTCTGACAATTATTGGCGAAGATACATCCGTTTGAATTTGGAAACAGAAACTTAAAACGTCAATTTCTCGAAATGACTTCGAGACTACATATTTTCAGCTTTTGATGCAGAGTCAAAATATATAAAAAGGGCTTCATAATGTTGAAAGAAATTCTAACTTCTGACAATTATTGGCGAAGATACATCCGTTTGAATTTGGAAACAGAAACTTAAAACGTCAATTTCTCGAAATGACTTCGAGACTACATATTTTCAGCTTTTGATGCAGAGTCAAAATATATAAAAAGGGCTTCATAATGTTGAAAGAAATTCTAACTTCTGACAATTATTGGCGAAGATACATCCGTTTGAATTTGGAAACAGAAACTTAAAACGTCAATTTCTCGAAATGACTTCGAGACTACATATTTTCAGCTTTTGATGCAGAGTCAAAATATATAAAAAGGGCTTCATAATGTTGAAAGAAATTCTAACTTCTGACAATTATTGGCGAAGATACATCCGTTTGAATTTGGAAACAGAAACTTAAAACGTCAATTTCTCGAAATGACTTCGAGACTACATATTTTCAGCTTTTGATGCAGAATCAAAATATATAAAAAAGGAGCTTCATAATGTTGAAAGAAATTCTAACTTCTGACAATTATTGGCGAAGATACATCCGTTTGAATTTGGAAACAGAAACTTAAAACGTCAATTTCTCGAAATGACTTCGAGACTACATATTTTCAGCTTTTGATGCAGAATCAAAATATATAAAAAGGGCTTCATAATGTTGAAAGAAATTCTAACTTCTGACAATTATTGGCGAAGATACATCCGTTTGAATTTGGAAACAGAAACTTAAAACGTCAATTTCTCGAAATGACTTCGAGACTACATATTTTCAGCTTTTGATGCAGAGTCAAAATATATAAAAAGGGCTTCATAATGTTGAAAGAAATTCTAACTTCTGACAATTATTGGCGAAGATACATCCGTTTGAATTTGGAAACAGAAACTTAAAACGTCAATTTCTCGAAATGACTTCGAGACTACATATTTTCAGCTTTTGATGCAGAGTCAAAATATATAAAAAGGGCTTCATAATGTTGAAAGAAATTCTAACTTCTGACAATTATTGGCGAAGATACATCCGTTTGAATTTGGAAACAGAAACTTAAAACGTCAATTTCTCGAAATGACTTCGAGACTACATATTTTCAGCTTTTGATGCAGAATCCAAAATATATAAAAAGGGCTTCATAATGTTGAAAGAAATTCTAACTTCTGACAATTATTGGCGAAGATACATCCGTTTGAATTTGGAAACAGAAACTTAAAACGTCAATTTCTCGAAATGACTTCGAGACTACATATTTTCAGCTTTTGATGCAGAGTCAAAATATATAAAAAGGGGCTTCATAATGTTGAAAGAAATTCTAACTTCTGACAATTATTGGCGAAGATACATCCGTTTGAATTTGGAAACAGAAACTTAAAACGTCAATTTCTCGAAATGACTTCGAGACTACATATTTTCAGCTTTTGATGCAGAGTCAAAATATATAAAAAGGGCTTCATAATGTTGAAAGAAATTCTAACTTCTGACAATTATTGGCGAAGATACATCCGTTTGAATTTGGAAACAGAAACTTAAAACGTCAATTTCTCGAAATGACTTCGAGACTACATATTTTCAGCTTTTGATGCAGAGTCAAAATATATAAAAAGGGCTTCATAATGTTGAAAGAAATTCTAACTTCTGACAATTATTGGCGAAGATACATCCGTTTGAATTTGGAAACAGAAACTTAAAACGTCAATTTCTCGAAATGACTTCGAGACTACATATTTTCAGCTTTTGATGCAGAGTCAAAATATATAAAAAGGGGCTTCATAATGTTGAAAGAAATTCTAACTTCTGACAATTATTGGCGAAGATACATCCGTTTGAATTTGGAAACAGAAACTTAAAACGTCAATTTCTCGAAATGACTTCGAGACTACATATTTTCAGCTTTTGATGCAGAGTCAAAATATATAAAAAGGGCTTCATAATGTTGAAAGAAATTCTAACTTCTGACAATTATTGGCGAAGATACATCCGTTTGAATTTGGAAACAGAAACTTAAAACGTCAATTTCTCGAAATGACTTCCGAGACTACATATTTTCAGCTTTTGATGCAGAGTCAAAATATATAAAAAGGGCTTCATAATGTTGAAAGAAATTCTAACTTCTGACAATTATTGGCGAAGATACATCCGTTTGAATTTGGAAACAGAAACTTAAAACGTCAATTTCTCGAAATGACTTCGAGACTACATATTTTCAGCTTTTGATGCAGAGTCAAAATATATAAAAAGGGCTTCATAATGTTGAAAGAAATTCTAACTTCTGACAATTATTGGCGAAGATACATCCGTTTGAATTTGGAAACAGAAACTTAAAACGTCAATTTCTCGAAATGACTTCGAGACTACATATTTTCAGCTTTTGATGCAGAGTCAAAATATATAAAAAGGGCTTCATAATGTTGAAAGAAATTCTAACTTCTGACAATTATTGGCGAAGATACATCCGTTTGAATTTGGGAAAAGAAACTTAAAACGTCAATTTCTCGAAATGACTTCGAGACTACATATTTTCAGCTTTTGATGCAGAGTCAAAATATATAAAAAGGGCTTCATAATGTTGAAAGAAATTCTAACTTCTGACAATTATTGGCGAAGATACATCCGTTTGAATTTGGAAACCGAAACTTAGAACGTCAATTTCTCGAAATGACTTCGAGACTACATATTTTTCAGCTTTTGATGCAGAATCAAAATATATAAAAAGGGCTTCATAATGTTGAAAGAAATTCTAACTTCTGACATTTATGGGCGAAGATACATCCGTTTGAATTTTGAAACGGACACTTAAAACGTCAATTTCTCGAAATGACTTCGAGACTACATATTTTCAGCTTTTGATGCAGAGTCAAAATATATAAAAAGGGCTTCATAATGTTGAAAGAAATTCTAACTTCTGACAATTATTGGCGAAGATACATCCGTTTGAATTTGGAAACAGAAACTTAAAACGTCAATTTCTCGAAATGACTTTCGAGACTACATATTTTTCAGCTTGTGATGCAGAATCAAAATATATAAAAAGGGCTTTCATAATGTTGAAAGAAGTTCTAACTGCTGACAATTATTGGCGAAGATACATCCGGTTGAATTTGGAAACCGAAACTTATAACGTCAATTTCTCGAAATGACTTCGAGACTACATATTTTCAGCTTTTGATGCAGAGTCAAAATATATAAAAAGGGCTTCATAATGTTGAAAGAAATTCTAACTTCTGACAATTATTGGCGAAGATACATCCGTTTGAATTTGGAAACAGAAACTTAAAACGTCAATTTCTCGAAATGACTTCGCGACTACATATTTTCAGCTTTTGATGCAGAGTCAAAATATATAAAAAGGGCTTCATAATGTTGAAAGAAATTCTAACTTCTGACAATTATTGGCGAAGATACATCCGTTTGAATTTGGAAACAGAAACTTAAAACGTCAATTTCTCGAAATGACTTCGAGACTACATATTTTCAGCTTTTGATGCAGAGTCAAAATATATAAAAGGGCTTCATAATGTTGAAAGAAATTCTAACTTCTGACAATTATTGGCGAAGATACATCCGTTTGAATTTGGAAACAGAAACTTAAAACGTCAATTTCTCGAAATGACTTCGAGACTACATATTTTCAGCTTTTGATGCAGAGTCAAAATATATAAAAGGGGCTTCATAATGTTGAAAGAAATTCTAACTTCTGACAATTATTGGCGAAGATACATCCGTTTGAATTTGGAAACAGAAACTTAAAACGTCAATTTCTCGAAATGACTTCGAGACTACATATTTTCAGCTTTTGATGCAGAGTCAAAATATATAAAAAGGGCTTCATAATGTTGAAAGAAATTCTAACTTCTGACAATTATTGGCGAAGATACATCCGTTTGAATTTGGAAACAGAAACTTAAAACGTCAATTTCTCGAAATGACTTCGAGACTACATATTTTCAGCTTTTGATGCAGAGTCAAAATATATAAAAAGGGCTTCATAATGTTGAAAGAAATTCTAACTTCTGACAATTATTGGCGAAGATACATCCGTTTGAATTTGGAAACAGAAACTTAAAACGTCAATTTCTCGAAATGACTTCGAGACTACATATTTTCAGCTTTTGATGCAGAGTCAAAATATATAAAAAGGGCTTCATAATGTTGAAAGAAATTCTAACTTCTGACAATTATTGGCGAAGATACATCCGTTTGAATTTGGAAACAGAAACTTAAAACGTCAATTTCTCGAAATGACTTCGAGACTACATATTTTCAGCTTTTGATGCAGAGTCAAAATATATAAAAAGGGCTTCATAATGTTGAAAGAAATTCTAACTTCTGACAATTATTGGCGAAGATACATCCGTTTGAATTTGGAAACAGAAACTTAAAACGTCAATTTCTCAGAAATGACTTCGAGACTACATATTTTCAGCTTTTGATGCAGAATCAAAATATATAAAAGGGCTTCATAATGTTGAAAGAAATTCTAACTTCTGACAATTATTGGCGAAGATACATCCGTTTGAATTTGGAAACAGAAACTTAAAACGTCAATTTCTCGAAATGACTTCGAGACTACATATTTTCAGCTTTTGATGCAGAGTCAAAATATATAAAAAGGGCTTCATAATGTTGAAAGAAATTCTAACTTCTGACAATTATTGGCGAAGATACATCCGTTTGAATTTGGAAACAGAAACTTAAAACGTCAATTTCTCGAAATGACTTCGAGACTACATATTTTCAGCTTTTGATGCAGAATCAAAATATATAAAAAGGGCTTCATAATGTTGAAAGAAATTCTAACTTCTGACAATTATTGGCGAAGATACATCCGTTTGAATTTGGAAACAGAAACTTAAAACGTCAATTTCTCGAAATGACTTCGAGACTACATATTTTCAGCTTTTGATGCAGAGTCAAAATATATAAAAAGGGCTTCATAATGTTGAAAGAAATTCTAACTTCTGACAATTATTGGCGAAGATACATCCGTTTGAATTTGGAAACAGAAACTTAAAACGTCAATTTCTCGAAATGACTTCGAGACTACATATTTTCAGCTTTTGATGCAGAGTCAAAATATATAAAAAGGGCTTCATAATGTTGAAAGAAATTCTAACTTCTGACAATTATTGGCGAAGATACATCCGTTTGAATTTGGAAACAGAAACTTAAAACGTCAATTTCTCGAAATGACTTCGAGACTACATATTTTCAGCTTTTGATGCAGAGTCAAAATATATAAAAAGGGCTTCATAATGTTGAAAGAATTCTAACTTCTGACAATTATTGGCGAAGATACATCCGTTTGAATTTGGAAACAGAAACTTAAAACGTCAATTTCTCGAAATGACTTCGA
>NW_025063252.1:0-1140 GCF_018153295.1 Drosophila grimshawi | reverse complement strand
AAAACACCTTTATAATTGAAATGGGGCAATTTTTGACGAAAATATGGCCATTTATTTCAAGGTAGACCCTATTTAATGCTTTCTCTTCCATATATTTTCTAGATATCAAAGAATATCCCCTTAAATATCTTTCTTAATGAGTCGAAGTAAAATTATTTTAATGCAGTCTTGTTTCAAAGATTGCTTAATTCTAAAAACACCTTTATAATTGAAGGGGGCAATTTTTGACTAAGATAGAGGCCATTATTTCATAGAACTTATTTAATGCTTTCCCATATATTTTCTATTTATCGAAGAATATCCCTTAATATCTTCTTTTAGATAGATGAGTCGAAAGTCAAATTATTTTAATGCAAGTTTTGTTCCAAAGATCGAGTTAAATTCTAAAAACACCTTTATAATTGAAATGGGGCAATTTTTGACGAAGATATGGCCATTTATTTCAAGGTAGACTCCTATTTAATGCTTTCCATATATTTTTCTATTTATCAAAGAATATCCCTTAATATCTTTCTTAGATGAGTCGGAAGTCAAATTATTTTAATGCAGTTTTGTTCCAAAGATCGAGCGAATTCTAAAAACACCTTTATAATTGAAATGGGGCAATTTTTGACGAAGATATGGCCATTTATTTCAAGGTAGACCCTATTTAATGCTTTCCATATTTTCTATTTATCGAAGAATATCCCTTAATATCTTTCTTAGATGAGTCGGAAGTCAAATTATTTTAATGCAGTTTTGTTCCAAAGATCGAGTGAATTCTAAAAACACCTTTATAATTGAAATGGGGCAATTTTAGACGAAGATATGGCCATTTATTTCCAAGGTTAGACCCTATTTAATGCTTTCCATATATTTTCTATTAATCGAAGAATATCCCTAATATCTTTTTTTTAGATGAGTCGGAAGTCAAATTATTTTAATGCAGTTTTGTTTCAAAGATCGAGTGAATTCTAAAAAACACCTTTATAATTGAAATGGGGCAATTTTTGACGAAGATATGGCCATTTATTTCAAGGTAGACCCTATTTAATGCTTTCCATATATTTTCTATTTATCGAAGAATATCCCTTAATATCTTTTCTTAGATGAGTTTGGAAGTCAAATTATTTTAATGCAGTTTTGTTCCAAAGATCAAGT
>NW_025063251.1:0-10659 GCF_018153295.1 Drosophila grimshawi | reverse complement strand
AGGTGATTTTAGAATTAACTTGATCTTTGAAACAAAACTGCCTTAAAATAATTTGACTTCCAACTCATCTAAGAAAGATATTAAGGGATATTCTTCGATAAATAGAAAATATATGGAAAGCATTAAATAGGGTCTACCTTAAAATAAATGGCCATATCTTCGTCAAAAATTGCCCCATTTCAATTATAAAGGTGTTTTTAGAATTCACTCGATCTTTGGAACAAAACTGCATTAAAAATAATTTGACTTCCGACTCATCTAACAAAGATATTAAGGGATATTCGATAAATAGAAAATATATTGAAAGCATTAAATAGGGTCTACCTTGAAATAAATGGCCATATCATCGTCAAAAATTGCCCCACTTCAATTATAAAGGTGTTTTTAGAATTCGCTTAATCTTTGAAACAAAACTGCATTAAAATAATTTGACTTCCGACTCGTCTAAGATAGATATTAAGGGATATTCTTCGATAAATAGAAAATATATGGAAAGCATTAAATAGGGTCTACCTTGAAATAAATGGCCATATCTTCGTCAAAAATTACCCCATTTCAATTATAAAGGCGTTTTTAGAATTCACTCAATCTTCGGAACAAAACTGCATTAAAATAATTTGACTTCCGACTCATCTAAGTAAGATATTAAGGGATATTCTTCGATAAATAGAAAATATATGGAAAGCATTAAATAGGGTCTACCTTGAAATAAATGGCCATATCTTCGTCAAAAATGGCCCCATTTCAATTATAAAGGTGTTTTTAGAATTCGCTTTATCTTTAGAACAAAACTGCGTTAAAATAATTTGACTTCCGACTCATCTAAGAAAGATATTAAGGGATATTCTTCGATAAATAGAAAATATATGGAAAGCATTGCATAGGGTCTACCTTGAAAAATGGTCATATCTTCGTCAAAAATGGCCCCATTTCAATTATAAAGGTGTTTTTAGAATTCACTCGATCTTTGGAACAAAAACTGCATTAAAATAATTTGACTTCCGACTCATCTAAGAAAGATATTAAGGGATATTCTTCGATAAATAGAAAATATATGGAAAGCATTAAATAGGGTCTACCTTGAAATAAATGGCCATATCTTCGTCAAAAATTGCCCCATTTCAATTATAAAGGTGTTTTTAGAATTCACTCGATCTTTGAAACAAAACTGCATTAAAATAATTTGACTTCCGACTCATCTAAGAAAGATATTAAGGGATATTCGATAAATGGAAAATATATGGAAAGCATTAAATAGGGTCTACCTTGAAATAAATGGCCATATCTTCGTTAAAAATTGCCTCACTTCAATTATAAGGGTGTTTTTAGGATTCGCTTAATCTTTGAAACAGAACTGCATTAAAATAATTTGACTTCCGAATCATCTAAAAAAGATATTAAGGGATATTCTTCGATAAATAGAAAATATATGGAAAGCATTAAATAGGGTCTACCTTGAAATAAATGGCCATATCTTCGTCAAAAATTGCCCCATTTCAATTATAAAGGTGTTTTTAGAATTCACTTGATCTTTGGAACAAAACTGCATTAAAATAATTTGACTTTCGACTCATCTAAGAAAGATATTAAGGGATATTCTTCGATAAATAGAAAATATATGGAAAGCATTAAATAGGGTCTACCTTGAAATAAATGGCCATATCTTCGTCAAAAATTGCCCCATTTCAATTATAAAGGTGTTTTTAGAATTCGCTCGATCTTTGAAACAAAACTGCATTAAAATAATTTGACTTCCGACTCATCTAAGAAAGATATTAAGGGATATTCGATAAATAGAAAATATATTGAAAGCATTAAATAGGGTCTACCTTGAAATAAATGGCCATATCATCGTCAAAAATTGCCCCACTTCAATTATAAAGGTGTTTTTAGAATTCGCTTAATCTTTGAAACAAAACTGCATTAAAATAATTTGACTTCCGACTCATCTAAGAAAGATATTAAGGGATATTCTTCGATAAATAGAAAATATATGGAAAGCATTAAATAGGGTCTACCTTGAAATAAATGGCCATATCTTCGTCAAAAACTGCCTCATTTCAATTATAAAGGTGTTTTTAGAATTCACTTGATCTTTGGAACAAATAATTTGACTTCCGACTCATCTAAAAAAGATATTAAGGGATATTCTTCGATAAATAGAAAATATATGGAAAGCATTAAATAGGGTCTACCTTGAAATAAATGGCCATATCTTCGTCAAAAATTGCCCCACTTCAATTATAAAGGTGTTTTTAGAATTCGCTTAATCTTTGGAACAAAACTGCATTAAAATAATTTGACTTCCGACTCATCTAAAAAACATATTAAGGGATATTCTTCGATAAATAGAAAATATATGGAAAGCATTAAATAGGGTCTACCTTGAAATAAATGGCCATATCTTCGTCAAAAATTGCCCCATTTCAATTATAAAGGTGTTTTTAGAATTCACTCGATCTTTGGAAACAAACTGCATTAAAATAATTTGACTTCCGACTCATCTAAGAAAGATATTAAGGGATATTCGATAAATAGAAAATATATGGAAAGCATTAAATAGGGTCTACCTTGAAATAAATGGCCATATCTTCGTCAAAAATTGTCCCACTTCAATTATAAAGGTGTTTTTAGAATTCGCTTAATCTTTGAAACAAAACTGCATTAAAATAATTTGACTTCCGACTCATCTAAGAAAGATATTAAGGGATATTCGATAAATAGAAAATATATGGAAAGCATTAAATAGGGTCTACCTTGAAATAAATGGCCATATCTTCGTCAAAAATTGACCCATTTCAATTATAAAGGTGTTTTTAGAATTCACTCGATCTTTGGAACAAAACTGCATTAAAATAATTTGACTTCCGACTCATCTAAGAAAGATATTAAGGGATATTCGATAAATAGAAAATATATGGAAAGCATTAAAAAGGGTCTACCTTGAAATAAATGGCCATATCTTCGTCAAAAATTGCCCCACTTCAATTATAAAGGTGTTTTTAGAATTCGCTTAATCTTTGAAACAAAACTGCATTACAATAATTTGACTTCCGACTCATCTAAGAAAGATATTAAGGGATATTCTTCGATAAATAGAAAATATATGGAAAGCATTAAATAGGGTCTACCTTGAAATAAATGGCCATATCTTCGTCAAAAATTGACCCATTTCAATTATAAAGGTGTTTTTAGAATTCACTCAATCTTTGGAACAAAACTGCGTTAAAATAATTTGACTTCCGACTCATCTAAGAAAGATATTAAGGGATATTCGATAAATAGAAAATATATGGAAAGCATTAAATAGGGTCTACCTTGAAATAAATGGCCATATCTTCGTTAAAAATTGCCTCACTTCAATTATAAGGGTGTTTTTAGGATTCGCTTAATCTTTGAAACAGAACTGCATTAAAATAATTTGACTTCCGAATCATCTAAAAAAGATATTAAGGGATATTCTTCGATAAATAGAAAATATATGGAAAGCATTAAATAGGGTCTACCTTGAAATAAATGGCCATATCTTCGTCAAAAATTGCCCCATTTCAATTATAAAGGTGTTTTTAGAATTCACTTGATCTTTGGAACAAAACTGCATTAAAATAATTTGACTTTCGACTCATCTAAGAAAGATATTAAGGGATATTCTTCGATAAATAGAAAATATATGGAAAGCATTAAATAGGGTCTACCTTGAAATAAATAGCCATATCTTCGTCAAAAATGGCCCCATTTCAATTATAAAGGTGTTTTTTAGAATTCGCTCGATCTTTGAAACCAAACTGCATTTAAAATGATTTGACTTCCGACTTCATCTAAGAAAGATATTAAGGGATATTCTTCGATAAATAGAAATTATATGGAAAGCATTAAAATAGGGTCTACCTTGAAATAGATGGCCATATCTTCGTCAAAAATTGCCCCATTTCAATTATAAAGGTGTTTTTAGAATTCGCTTAATCTTTGGAACAAAACTGCATTAAAATAATTTGACTTCCGACTCATCTAAGAAAGATATTAAGGGATATTCTTCGATAAATAGAAAATATATGGAAAGCATTAAATAGGGTCTACCTTGAAATAAATAGCCATATCTTCGTCAAAAATTGCCCCATTTCAATTATAAAGGTGTTTTTAGAATTCACTTGATCTTTGAAACCAAACTGCATTAAAATAATTTGACTTCCGACTCATCTAAGAAAGATATTAAGGGATATTCTTCGATAAATAGAAAATATATGGAAAGCATTAAATAGGGTCTACCTTGAAATAAATGGCCATATCTTCGTTAAAAATTGCCCCACTTCAATTATAAAGGTGTTTTTAGAATTCGCTTAATCTTTGAAACAAAACTGCATTAAAATAATTTGACTTCCGACTCATCTAAGAAAGATATTAAGGGATATTCTTCGATAAATAGAAAATATATGGAAAGCATTAAATAGGGTCTACCTTGAAATAAATGGCCATATCTTCGTCAAAAATTGCCCCATTTCAATTATAAAGGTGTTTTTAGAATTCACTTGATCTTTGAAACAAAACTGCATTAAAATAATTTGACTTCCGACTCATCTAAGAAAAATATTAAGGGATATTCTTCGATAAATAGAAAATATATGGAAAGCATTAAATAGGGTCTACCTTGAAATAAATGGCCATATCTTCGTCAAAAATTGCCCCATTTCAATTATAAACGTGTTTTTAGAATTCGCTCAATCCTTGGAATAAAACTGCTTTAAAATAATTTGACTTCCGACTCATCTAAGAAAGATATTAAGGGATATTCGATAAATAGAAAATATATGGAAAGCATTAAATAGGGTCTACCTTGAAATAAATGGCCATATCTTCGTTAAAAATTGCCCCACTTCAATTATAAAGGTGTTTTTAGAATTCGCTTAATCTTTGAAACAAAACTGCATTAAAATAATTTGACTTCCGACTCATCTAAGAAAGATATTAAGGGATATTCTTCGATAAATAGAAAATATATGGAAAGCATTAAATAGGGTCTACCTTGAAATAAATGGCCATATCTTCGTCAAAAATTGCCCCATTTCAATTATAAAGGTGTTTTTAGAATTCACTTGATCTTTGGAACAAAACTGCATTAAAATAATTTGACTTCCCGACTCATCTAAGAAAGATATTAAGGGATATTCATTAAATAGAAAATATATGGAAAAGCATTAAATAGGGTCTACCTTGAAATAAATGGCCATATCTTCGTCAAAAATTGCCCCATTTCAATTATAAAGGTGTTTTTAGAATTCACTCGATCTTTGGAACAAAACTGCATTAAAATAATTTGACTTCCGACTCATCTAAGAAAGATATTAAGGGATATTCGATAAATAGAAAATATATGGAAAGCATTAAATAGGGTCTACCTTGAAATAAATGGCCATATCTTCGTTAAAAATTGCCCCACTTCAATTATAAAGGTGTTTTTAGAATTCGCTTAATCTTTGAAACAAAACTGCATTAAAATAATTTGACTTCCGACTCATCTAAAAAAGATATTAAGGGATATTCTTCGATAAATAGAAAATATATGGAAAGCATTAAATAGGGTCTACCTTGAAATAAATGGCCATATCTTCGTCAAAAATTGCCCCATTTCAATTATAAAGGTGTTTTTAGAATTCACTTGATCTTTGGAACAAAACTGCATTAAAATAATTTGACTTCCGACTCATCTAAGAAAAATATTAAGGGATATTCTTCGATAAATAGAAAATATATGGAAAGCATTAAATAGGGTCTACCTTGAAATAAATGGCCATATCTTCGTCAAAAATTGCCCCATTTCAATTATAAACGTGCTTTTAGAATTCGCTTAATCCTTGGAATAAAACTGCATTAAAATAATTTGACTTCCGACTCATCTAAGAAAGATATTAAGGGATATTCTTCGATAAATAGAAAATATATGGAAAGCATTAAATAGGGTCTACCTTGAAATAAATTGCCATATCTTCGTCAAAAATTGCCCCACTTCAATTATAAAGGTGTTTTTAGAATTCACTCGATCTTTGGAAGAAAACTGCATTAAAATAATTTGACTTCCGACTCATCTAAGAAAGATATTAAGGAATATTCTTCGATAAATAGAAAATATATGGAAAGCATTAAATATGGTCTACCTTGAAATAAATGGCCATATCTTCGTCAAAAATTGCCCCATTTTAATTATAAAGGTGTTTTTAGAATTCACTCGATCTTTGGAAGAAAACTGTATTAAAATAATTTGACTTCCGACTCATCTAAGAAAAATATTAAGGGATATTCTTCGATAAAGAGAAAATATATGGAAAGCATTAAATAGGGTCTACCTTGAAATAAATGGACATATCTTCGTCAAAAATTACCCCATTTCAATCATAAAGGTGTTTTTAGAATTCACTTAATCTTTGAAAACAAACTGCATTAAAATAATTTGACTTCCGACTCATCTAAGAAAGATATTAAGGGATATTCTTCGATAAATAGAAAATATATGGAAAGCATTAAATAGGGTCTACCTTGAAATAAATGGCCATATCTTCATCAAAAATTGCCCCACTTCAATTATAAAGGTGTTTTTAGAATTCGCTCGATCTTTAAAACAAAACTGCATTAAAATAATTTGACTTCCAACTCATCTAAGAAAGATATTAAGGGATATTCTTCGATAAATAGAAAATATATGGAAAGCATTAAATAGGGTCTACCTTGAAATAAATGGCCATATCTTCGTCAAAAATTGCCCCATTTCAATTATAAAGGTGTTTTTAGAATTCACTTGATCTTTGGAACAAAACTGCATTAAAATAATTTGACTTCCGACTCATCTAAGAAAGATATTAAGGGATATTCTTCGATAAATAGAAAATATATGGAAAGCATTAAATAGGGTCTACCTTGAAATAAATGGCCATATCTTCGTCAAAAATTGCCCCATTTCAATTATAAAGGTGTTTTTAGAATTCACTCGATCTTTGGAAACAAACTGCATTAAAATAATTTGACTTCCGACTCATCTAAGAAAGATATTAAGGGATATTCGATAAATAGAAAATATATGGAAAGCATTAAATAGGGTCTACCTTGAAATAAATGGCCATATCTTCGTTAAAAATTGCCCCACTTCAATTATAAAGGTGTTTTTAGAATTCGCTTAATCTTTGAAACAAAACTGCATTAAAATAATTTGACTTCCGACTCATCTAAGAAAGATATTAAGGGATATTCTTCGATAAATAGAAAATATATGGAAAGCATTAAATAGGGTCTACCTTGAAATAAATGGCCATATCTTCGTCAAAAATTGCCCCATTTCAATTATAAAGGTGTTTTTAGAATTCACTTGATCTTTGGAACAAAACTGCATTAAAATAATTTGACTTCCGACTCATCTAAGAAAAATATTAAGGGATATTCTTCGATAAATAGAAAATATATGGAAAGCATTAAATAGGGTCTACCTTGAAATAAATGGCCATATCTTCGTCAAAAATTGCCCCATTTCAATTATAAACGTGTTTTTAGAATTCGCTTAATCCTTGGAATAAAACTGCATTAAAATAATTTGACTTCCGACTCATCTAAGAAAGATATTAAGGGATATTCTTCGATAAATAGAAAATATATGGAAAGCATTAAATAGGGTCTACCTTGAAATAAATTGCCATATCTTCGTCAAAAATTGCCCCACTTCAATTATAAAGGTGTTTTTAGAATTCACTCGATCTTTGGAAGAAAACTGCATTAAAATAATTTGACTTCCGACTCATCTAAGAAAGATATTAAGGAATATTCTTCGATAAATAGAAAATATATGGAAAGCATTAAATATGGTCTACCTTGAAATAAATGGCCATATCTTCGTCAAAAATTGCCCCATTTTAATTATAAAGGTGTTTTTAGAATTCACTCGATCTTTGAAAGAAAACTGTATTAAAATAATTTGACTTCCGACTCATCTAAGAAAAATATTAAGGGATATTCTTCGATAAAGAGAAAATATATGGAAAGCATTAAATAGGGTCTACCTTGAAATAAATGGACATATCTTCGTCAAAAATTACCCCATTTCAATCATAAAGGTGTTTTTAGAATTCACTTAATCTTTGAAAACAAACTGCATTAAAATAATTTGACTTCCGACTCATCTAAGAAAGATATTAAGGGATATTCTTCGATAAATAGAAAATATATGGAAAGCATTAAATAGGGTCTACCTTGAAATAAATGGCCATATCTTCATCAAAAATTGCCCCACTTCAATTATAAAGGTGTTTTTAGAATTCGCTCGATCTTTAAAACAAAACTGCATTAAAATAATTTGACTTCCAACTCATCTAAGAAAGATATTAAGGGATATTCTTCGATAAATAGAAAATATATGGAAAGCATTAAATAGGGTCTACCTTGAAATAAATGGCCATATCTTCGTCAAAAATTGCCCCATTTCAATTATAAAGGTGTTTTTAGAATTCACTCGATCTTTGAAACAAAACTGCATTAAAATAATTTGACTTCCGACTCATCTAAGAAAGATATTAAGGGATATTCGATAAATAGAAAATATATGGAAAGCATTAAATAGGGTCTACCTTGAAATAAATGGCCATATCTTCGTTAAAAATTGCCCCACTTCAATTATAAAGGTGTTTTAAGAATTCGCTTAATCTTTGAAACAAAACTGCATTAAAATAATTTGACTTCCGACTCATCTAAGAAAGATATTAAGGGATATTCTTCGATAAATAGAAAATATATGGAAAGCATTAAATAGGGTCTACCTTGAAATAAATGGCCATATCTTCGTCAAAAATTGCCCCACTTCAAATATAAAGGTGTTTTTAGAATTCGCTTAATTTTTTGAAACAAAACTGCATTAAAATAATTTGACTTCCGACTCATCTAAGAAAGATATTAAGGGATATTCTTCGATAAATAGAAAATATATGGAAAGCATTAAATAGGGTCTACCTTGAAATAAATGGCCATATCTTCGTCAAAAATTGCCCCATTTCAATTATAAAGGTGTTTTTAGAATTCGCTCGATCTTTGAAACAAAACTGCATTACAATAATTTGACTTCCGACTCATCTAAGAAAAATATTAAGGGATATTCTTCGATAAATAGAAAATATATGGAAAGCATTAAATAGGGTCTACCTTGAAATAAATGGCCATATCTTCGTCAAAAATTGCCCCATTTCAATTATAAAGGTGTTTTTAGAATTCACTTGATCTTTGGAACAAAACTGCATTAAAATAATTTGACTTCCGACTCATCTAAGAAAAATATTAAGGGATATTCTTCGATAAATAGAAAATATATGGAAAGCATTAAATAGGGTCTACCTTGAAATAAATGGCCATATCTTCGTCAAAAATTGCCCCATTTCAATTATAAAGGTGTTTTAGAATTCACTTGATCTTTGGAACAAAACTGCATTAAAATAATTTGACTTCCGACTCATCTAAGAAAGATATTAAGGAATATTCTTCGATAAATAGAAAATATATGGAAAGCATTAAATAGGGTCTACCTTGAAATAAATGGCCATATCTTCGTCAAAAATTGCCCCATTTCAATTATAAAGGTGTTTTTAGAATTCGCTCAATCTTTGGAACAAAACTGCATTAAAATAATTTGACTTCCGACTCATCTAAGAAAGATATTAAGGGATATTCTTCGATAAATAGAAAATATATGGAAAGCATTAAATAGGGTCTACCTTGAAATAAATGGCCATATCTTCGTCAAAAATTGCCCCATTTCAATTATAAAGGTGTTTTAGAATTCACTTGATCTTTGGAACAAAACTGCATTAAAATAATTTGACTTCCGACTCATCTAAGAAAAATATTAAGGGATATTCTTCGATAAATAGAAAATATATGGAAAGCATTAAATAGGGTCTACCTTGAAATAAATGGCCATATCTTCGTCAAAAATTGCCCCATTTCAATTATAAAGGTGATTTTAGAATTCGCTCGATCTTTTGGAACAAAACTGCATTAAAATAATTTGACTTCCGACTCATCTAAGAAAGATATTAAGGGATATTCTTCGATAAATAGAAAATATATGGAAAGCATTAAATAGGGTCTACCTTTGAAATAAATGGCCATATCTTCGTCAAAAATTGCCCCATTTCAATTATAAAGGTGTTTTTAGAATTCACTTGATCTTTGGAACAAACGATTAAAATAATTTTACTTCCGACTCATCTAAAAAAGATATTAAGGGATATTCTTTGATAAATAGAAAATATATGGAAAGCGTTAAATAGGGTCTACCTTGAAATAAATGGCCATATCTTCGTCAAAAATTGTCCCATTTCAATTATAAAGGTGTGTTCAGAATTCACTCGATCTTTGGAAGAAAACTGCATTAAATAATTTGACTTCCTGACTCACTTAGAAAGATATTAAGGGATATTCGATAAGAAAATATATGGAAAGCATTAAATAGGGTCTACCTTGAAATAAATGGCCATATCTGCTTAAAATTGTCTCCCACTTCACTTATAAAGGTTTTTTAGAATTCACAATCTTTGAAACAAAACTGCATTAAAATAATTGACTTCGACTCATCTTGGAAAAAGATATTAAGGGATATTCTTCGATAAATAGAAAATATATGGAAAGCATTAAATA